>NC_031495.1:39473863-39596709 GCF_000237925.1 Schistosoma mansoni
ATGTCGAGTCTGCGGCGCGCTGACCTCCATAGCTCCGTCGACCTGCCGGGGCACCAACATCCGCATCCACCCGGCACCTGGGACGTTCAACACCCGTACTCCACCGGCCTGCTGAGCCATCTACATCCGATGTCCGCCCAGCAGCCGCACGTCCCACTGCTCCTCTCCGTCGACAGCACCCGCTACAGCCAACGCCGCCCCGCCAGAACACTCCACTCGACGCCAACTCTCCACACCAGACTGCCCCAACTAGCACCTCAACTCCAGACCCGCAGCGGCGTCCGCAGAACAGCACCCTTCCTCCTCCTGGTTGGCAGCGACACCAAATGTAGTGAACAAAACAACGGTTGGGGACAATCGAATGTATTTAAGCAAAGATTACAGACTATCTCAATAAATTCTGATTACCAAACAATGAACAGTCAATTTGCAAATTAACAACCAATTGTTTCAATCTTCACTGTTTCTTCTCTTATTCCATTGCTCATGCATTTTCCAGACGTTTGCGTTTCATTTCAGTTCTTTCCTCATCGGTCTTCTGCCAAAATACATTCTATGTCTGACCCACACCATATACTACTTATATGGATATAAGTAGACCACACCACACTTGTTACTTTTATTAAAAATAATTTTTTTGATTACTTTGAAAGGGAACAACTACAGAAACACCAGTATATTCACTGTGGATTCTAGGTTTTCTATGGTGGTCTAGCTTCAATTGACTCATGATTTCAACTATGAAAATACTGAAATCTCTACAAAACCCCTTCTGAACAGTATTCATGTGTTCAAATAAATAAATAAAATAACAGCTATTTAATGATAAACTTTTCATCTTACATTAAGACAAGAACACTTAAATCTCGCTGGTTATTGTTCATTCCTTTTTTTGAAAAAACGGATAGACGCTGTTAAAGTCTTAAAAATTATGACTACAAAGTTAAGAAGTGTTTTTTCAAAGGGCCTGTTTACTAAATGCCAGGAATGCAAAGGATGATAACAAGATGGGAGTATAGAGAACTGTAATCTATATTATTCTTATGACAATTGAGGCTACGTTAATGAAAAACTGTAGTTATTTTATTCAATTAGTATTTCTTATACTTACACAGAAATTAAATAAGCATTTTCTTTAAGAAACATTTGCACATACTTTCATCAACAAATGTATACCAGGCAAACTTTAGAATCGAAAGGATTAAACCACTTTCTCACGAAATAACTCACTCCTAAAGGCGAGAAAAGGAGAATATTAGGTAGAATTCTACTCCGCCTTTCTGTAGTATTGTAGAATACTAATATTCAATTACGTGTCCTCGTGGAACGACCGTGTGAGAAATGCTGAGGTTGGAGTAGGGTATAAAGACGGTAGATCGGTTGTGAATCTTCATCAGGTGAAGTGGTTTGGAGATGTAATGCTTACAACTAACCACAATCTATTCCGATAAGCCATGTTAGCTGGTGCAGAAGCAGATCGGGATGAATCTAGACATCCTATATATATATATATATGGTGATTTTACGTTGCCTTTAACTGAGCAACCTGCGAACGCTTCTGTTAGAGGATACCACTTTGTTCGTTATAGTTGACTAAGGTATAAAAATTTGAAGTAAATACTACATGCTGCTTTGATACAATTCCTAAAAGGTTTTCAACTTCATATTCTTTTAACTAAATAGCTGTAGCTAAGTGATGGGGCATATACAAGCAGAAAGTTGAACAATAAATGCTAGATTTTTAAAATAACATTTTTCAAGTTATATGAAGTCAAAAATAATAGAACTATATAAACGCTGGCCACATTGACTAGTCAATATGACTTCTAAATAAGAAGTCCAATTCAGCATTTTTTTTCTACATACCTCTTCACCACAAAATAAAATTTATCTGACCAAAAATCGATACGGTAATTAGAATTCTATCATTAAAGCAAATATAATAAAAATAACTATTGACGTATAACGACTAAATTGAGGAACCTTGAACTATAGTATCAGCAATAATGAACCTTATTGTTCAATCTTCACTGTAAACCGTAAAAATAATTCCTTTTTCATATTAGAAACATAATAAAATGGTGGTGATAATGAATAATCATACCTAAGTTGAGAAGCAGACACATCCAGTTCAATATGGCGACAAGAACGTGAACTTTTATGATACAATTCTTGATTAACAGCGACAGAAGCATAGAAATAATTGTCGTTTTCATATGGTCTAAAATTAAAATCACGTCGTATGAATAACATAATAAGTCTAAAAAATTATGGCACTAACTTCTTTTTTATCTTTGCGATTTATTAATCGGTCTGCATAGATTACAAACGGAAAGTTTGAATAAACAACGTAATGTTTTAAACAACATCAGTTACTTTTAAAATGTCAAAAACAACGCTAATAAAATGTTATACTAATTCTGAATAAGTTTTAAGATCACATAAACTGTGGAATTACAGATGAAAAACGTGATATATTTTAGCTTTACAAGTCAATGACAATTGTTGAAGTATTATCTAAAGCCTAAGAGAAAACATTGGTCTATTAATAAGGTGAACCTAGAAAAGCTGTTCAACACGTGGATTTCTACGTTATTCAACAAAGTTGTGTGAGTTATTCTGAGTTCAGCTAACCCTTAGTCACACTTCAGTTACTCACTTTCCTCAAACAAAATGTAGTCCTTTAACCCTTAGTAAAGTTAAAAAGGCTGTAAGTAACCGAAAGCAAAGAGGAGCATCAGGGCCTGATGGACTAACACCTGAGACTTTTAAGGATGGTGGTTCAGCTTCGGCAGTTATACTAACCGAAATCTTAGCTAAAATCTAGGAACTAGACGTCATCCCACCTAGCTGGTCTCTATCGCTGATCGTCTCAGTTCATAAAAATGGACGAAAGCCCTCTTGTGACAATCACAGAGGAATCACTTTAATTCATATAGTGTCTAAAATGTTAGCCTCAATAATACTTCGACGTCTGACTAGAGCCCGTGAAGAACAAACCCAAGAAAAACAGGCTAGTTTTAGATCTGGACGTGGATGTATAGACCGAATATCTACGCTTCGGCAGATTCTGGAACATAGACAAACTTTCCGACGTCCAACTGTAGTTGTATTTATTGACATTAGGGTAGCGTTCGACTAAATTGACCGTGAGGTTCTATGGCAGTGCCTGTCATTCAAAGGCGTACCAAAGAATTACATTAACCTTATACAGGCTCTTTACTCGAAGTGGATACTTCAAGGGATGTTCGTCAGGATTGTCCGCTTCCTCCATTTATATTTAACTTTGTCATAGACATCTTTTCAGAGATAACACTTTCATCGTCTGACTTTTTAGGGATTGATCTTCTACCAGGAGATTCACTTTTTGACTTCAAATACGCAGATATGATTCTCTTTGGCGAAGACGCTGATGAAATTCAGCTTTCTGACCATCTTAAGCAACAATATGGTCATGCTTCGGATGCGGTTTTGTCCGTCCAAATGTAAAATATTACTCCAGGATTACTAACTTGTTGGAGTGATTCATCTTTATTTAACAGATGTTTGAGATCATTGAATTCCAAGTTTCGAAGAATGTAAATCATAAGCAACGTATAAAACAAAGCCACATATAGTATTTAAAATCCCTACTATTAATCGAACACAAATCTGATAGATTTTATAATTTTCAGCTATCAAAACTCTGAAGAACGTTCAGATATAAAATGGAAATGATAGTTATTTGATGTATCTAACCAACAGCATTACAAATAAACTACTAAACCATGCCCCCCCCGCGTAATAACGTAAAATATTTGCACCAATTTATTAGGCTCAGTATGTTAAACATACCGTCTACTTTTTAGATTAGCGTAAAAGTCACTTTACATTAGAGGATTTGATATCGCTTTCATTTTGTCCAAACTTTCCTTGCATTATTACTTTTATTTAACGACACAGCAAGGTGAAAGTTGAAATGATGTCTATCGGCATAGTATACAACAATGTCAGAATGGGATTAATAACATTTTTCTAGGCATTTAGAAATAAAAATACAAGTCATTGTTTGTAAAACCTGTGTAATTTGACAATATTACTTACAAGTAATCATTATTTTGTCAGATAATTTATCTGCTCGTATTTTACTGTCTACGAAGGACTTAACTTCCTTTAATCGGTTATTGTTTGTCAGAGTACATAAAAGCAGTCATTTTACTTCTACTTTGCAATAAAAAACCACTGATTGTTGATAGTTTCACTTTGAAAGCAACAATTTGAAGAACGAGACACAGTAACCAGAAAAACAAAATATCTGAGTGCACAATCATTTTCAATAACTTCATCATTATGCTTCACAAATAAAACATTTCGGGTGTAGTTAAACCTTAACCGAACAAACGTTCATTATTTTCAGCATATAGTAGTTTAATTAACTTCCTCATGTATGTGTTATTTTGCAACTGTAATACAAGAATTATAAAAACACGGGGCAAACTCGCCAAGGGATGTCATTCCCCCCAAGATTGCAGGTACACCTTGCAGACAAGTCCCAAGTAGCACGAAACCCAAGTTCATATTTTTCTGTTGAATACCTTAAACCGCCACCTTACATACACATAACCCTAATAACTGATGAAGAAGTTAATGAATACAACTATCCACTTAATCGATATTTTTTTCATTTTACATATTTGTTCAATGTCATTTATTGTAAAACTGTGTGAATATACATTTTTTCAAGTTAGGACCATCTTCTATTATGTTTTTATTTCGCTAATGATGCCAAAACTAATCTGTCATTATGGACATCAAAAAACTGCGAATATACATGGTATTTACCATGAATTTTTGTCCGAAAAAGTTAGTCTACAATGATTTTCAATTAACGAACTGAGAAAGCTAAGAATATACATGTTGCGCAAGAAGTGCATGTGCAAGCAAGACTACGAATTAATTTAATTTGGAAATTGAGATCACTAAACTTCAACTCAGAGTTGTGAAAACAATGCGCTGGCAGAGACCGGATGGTCCTAGGTTCTGTCTTTGACTTTGTCGCGTACGTGTCAACACTGCCGAGTTTTTATAAACCAGAACGAACGCGATAGCTGTCCAGCACTTCCTAGTGACTCTCCAGCTGATGTCAACACGTGATGAAAACTACCACAAATCGATCTTACCTTTGGAAACAACTCAATTTATAATTAGTTTTATTTCGTAGTTATTCTGAAAATCATTTGTGTTATCATTCGATAGTGAAAGATACAAAATTATTCTTTAGTGACGACAGCAACGGCTTAAGTCTGCTTTAGAAGGATACCCTGATGCAAATTAGTAATAAACAGCTTAAATTTAATATTTTGCAATCCTGAGTCTGAATGGTTATGAACAACTTTAGTGCTTAAAAATGAAAACTTACAACGTTTCCTTAACGTGAGCCTTATTTATAAACATATTCACAAAGTGCGAAACAAGTGGGACATTCCAGTTAAAACGTTTTAAAGAGTACATTCGTTTATATTGCTTATTTAAGTAATTTCTATCATGGTCATTTAGATCAAAAAAGTCGATCAATAACGAAGTTAAGTGACTCCTCCAATTCAAAAACGTAGATTCTAATTCATTCACTTCATCTCCCAAAGTCAATGTTTGTAAACGTTTACCCCCATGTTGAATAAGCAAACGGTCGATTGACTTTCCAACAGCATTGAAATACGTATACATACTGTTGCCCAACCCGAAAACCTATAATGAGATAGGATTTTAAAGTTTTCAAAAATTAGACAAATAAGGATTTTGTCCATGAAAATTTATATCTACAACCAATTACTTTTACATATGTTCATTATTTAATGCACAGTAGAGATTTCTACAGAGATCTATAAGCCTCAATGACATTTACGCCAGAGGTCATACTGAAACACTAAAAGTTAGTAAACTTATGAAGAACATAGAACTTTAAAACAGCTTTTCACAACTTTGAGGTTAAATCACAATTTCTGTGAAATGCCAACACTTTTAAACTTAGTGAAAATGAAAGCAAACCTCTAGTTATCAATATTGACGGCAACTTCATATCAATAACCACAATTCATAATCATACCGTTAGTCAATAAATGGAAAAGCTGTATTTCAGAGTGGTTTTTATCCGTTCAGATCACACAGCTGAGTTTTCTGGAATAATCAAAGATCAGGGTTTTTCAATTCTGCGACTAATAACTGAGGCTAAAATAAGAAACTTAGTAAGTGTTATATTGTATGATACCTTTATAATTGCACTTGATGGTAATCATCAATCCACAGCTTAATATTGAAATTTACGTCATTTGAACATTATTCTTTTCCAAGTAGCAAACTAGTTAATTAATATTTCGCACCATAGTCTCATAATGAGTAGAGTGAAAAAAATCTTCAATTATATAGCGGCTAACAGCTGGTCAACTAATCACACAATACTGCATGAACTTGTATACCACCAAACTCAACTTGACTGAGACTTGTCAATACGCGGTCAGACAAGCTTCGTTACAAGCAATATTTGGATTAACATCCTTTTAAGGTTCTAAGGAGTTATAACTAATCGACAAACACAAGTCTTAACAATTTCTTTGTAGTGCTTAAGTATTAAAATAATTCTGACCAACAACTACATATTCTGCGTTATTTAATATCTTTATAGTAAAACCCAATACTTTACACCGGCATCCTGAAAGATAAAAATAACAACTTATGCATAACAATGATTAGTAAATACTAAGAGTATTACCGCAAAACGTAGGTTATCCAACTTCTGGTAAGAATTCTTTAGATTATCCATAAATTGTCGGGCACTATCTGTTGGTTCACCTTCACCATAAGTTGCAACAACGAATAATGCTACGCAGTTGTCCAGCATAGACAAATTTACTAATATTTCCTAATAGAATAAATAAAGTTCTAACGTTATATATGAAAGACTGTAAAATGAACTTCAGCAGAACTATAAAACAGAATAAATCTCAAATACTCAAGCTGGTAAACGTATTAACATATTAACTAAATCAGTCAGTTAGTCACAACGTAGAACTTCGTACGTACGTACATCAGTTCGAGTTGCCATACCACATTAGCACAGAGATGCAATTGTCGATTCAAATCCCATAGTGGTAGAAGTAGTAATCCAAAAGATCAGGGTTTGAAGATGTTATTCAAGGAATATAATCCAATGAAATAAATTTGAAAAGATAAAAAAAGATAGGGACATGAAGAATTCAGAGGATTAGAATTTGGCAGAGCACAAAGAGTGGATGCACCTTCGTCATTGCAAACGATCTTGAGCCATGTCATTCAAGGTCTCTAACCATCAGTTGTTATCATCTCGCGGATCCTAACCAGGTAGTCTACACCTACCAACATGGCTCAGTCCACTTGTCAGTGACTTCATGGATTTGTGCACGTTCTGGTCTGACCGCCCCTAGCTTTTTTCCACCCTACTCCTACACCATAAAACACCGCACGTCGGTGGTTGGGCATACGTAACACGTGTCCCAGCCATCTCCACTGATAAAGTTTCAATACCTCATCAATCGATTTGCCATTCTGACCTAGTACCCGTTTCCTAACAACTGCATTACTTACCCGGTGGTCCCAGGATATACGAGCAATGCTTCAGAGACACCTATGATCGAATACTAGCAGCCTACGAATACCCTCTACTCTTACCGACCATGTTTCACTACCATAAAGTAGGACGGAACGAACTGCTGCACAGCTAACCCGTCCTTTGGTTGCTAGACGGATATCTCGCCTACACCATAAATGACGCAAGTTGGCAAAAGCTAGACGAGCCTTCAGTATCCGTGCTGAGATTTCGTCACACACCAGACCACAAGGGCTGATGGGACTCCCAAGATAAGTGAAGCGGTTGATACAATCAACTACTTCACTCCCTATCATCAGTTCGGGTGTCGATGCAACCCAATCCTGAAGTAACACTTTGTATTTCGAGGGGGACAATCGCATCCTGAAGACGCCTGTATTGTTGCTTATAGTGGTCAGAAGACTGCATTTTGTCAGCGTCTTCACCAAATAGAACTATGTCATCGGCGTATTCCGAGTCAACAAGTGAATCTCCCGGTAGTTCAGCTCCTGGAGATTTAGATGATGAAAGTGTTATCTCTAAAAGAATGTCAACGACAAAGTTAAACAAGAATGGAGAGAGTGGACAGCCCTGACGAACACCACTTGAGGAAATATTAACTAATGTAACTCACTGACCAAGTTATATCTACTCCAACTTAAATCACATTTTCCAGCAAAAGAGCTAATGATATTGTCTGCCACACTGAAAAAGGAAAAAGTGGTTGAAACCCACGACTCTATGGTTTAAAGTTGAGTGGTTTAACCACCAAGTTACGTTAAATGAAACAAAAGCTTATTCAGTTCAAAACAACACACATAAATTACATTTTAAGTAAAGTAGGTTTAATCAAAGTAATTATAAAATTAGCGGTCGTATTTTCTGTAAATTGTAGTAGCAATTACATAAAGTATGGGAATTACGAACGACAACATGTACACTATCTTCGGAATTACTGGTAGTAGTCAGTATGCTAAAAAGATATTCTCAAACTGAGATGTATAACGAAGACGTAAATCATGGAAATTTTACGGTAACTATCAAAAAGAAATGATATTACACAATTTTTCACAATAGAAATGTAAAATCTGGTACTAGATTATACTGGCTATCCGCAAAGTTGTTTTCTATATACCAAGACCACACATACATACATAAATCCGTAAATAACCTGTTGATTGTCATATACGCTCAATAAGGACTGCATTACATTTGGTTTCGAATGAAATTACCAAGTAACTTAAAAGAGAATAAACAGTCAGTCAGCTACAACGTAGGACCAGGCACATATATGCATCGGTCCAAGTTGCCATACCTCGTTAGGAAAACAAGATGAACACCAAATTCATAGAAGTAATTAATTTAGTGGTGGTAATATATAAAAGATTGTATATAAGGATATAGTACAGGGAGAAAGACAGGTATGAAGCAATTTTAATCTCTTAGTTTAAGGAAAGATAAAGAGTGTATACACCTACGCCATTGTGAACGGTTCTGAGCCATGTCACCCAAAGTCTCCAACCACTGGTTACGATAGTCACGCGGACCCCAACCAAGTAGTCTGCATCTACCAACATGGCTCAGATTGGAAGTTAGTTACTTCAAGCACTTATGCCACGTTTTGGTTTGGCCGCCCGCAACTCTCTTCCAACCATCCCCAATACTAGTCAGCATTGCACTTTGTGGTAATCGGTGTTCAGGCACATGTAACACGTAGCCCAACTATCTCAGTTGATGATGATTCGCAACCTCACCAACTAGAATAAACAGATAAAACCCCTTTCTATTGACACGGTTATTTCGTTCACTTTGTTGTAGGAAATGAAATATTATGTTTATGGTACAAGAGGGACAGTTCTAAAATAATCATGTGATACAAAAAACATTACAGTAGTTCCTACTGTTAATTAAATGAAGCATAATCCAACCTGTAATATAACCGGTATTCTGTTATAGTTATGTAACAAGAACCAATTAAATGATGAGACATCTAACTATGTAATAAATATATACTAAATGCTTTAATCGGGTAAAGAAACATTTAAAACTGAAAAGTGGATTGAATAAACGAGAATAAATGACCACATACGCCTTTCGCAAGCAAAACAACTTTGAGGCTCTTGTATTTTTTCAAGGAGAAAAAAAGAAATCAAAAGTGACAGTCAATAGATTTTGACGAATATTACGAAGAAAGATAAACGTCTGACTCTTAGAATGTGTGAAATTGAGAAGCTAAGTTATTAAAGGAACAACACAATACCGAATTTTTGGTTCCTCTTATTTTCTTTCATCATAAAAATGCCTTAAGTAAACGCATAACGAGTGGAAGGAACCATAAACAAAAATTTGGTCGACTTTACTTTTTAATTTTAACTTATCCGTCAGGTTACGAGCCACATTTGGAGTGTGAGGGCTGATCACATTACGCTGTTCTTCAAGCCGAAATAGATTAGAAGCTCAGACTGAAAGTTGATAGTCTTAGCCAATAACCCACTAAGTAAAGCTAAGAACAAAACTGATTAGATCAAGTCCAAACAGTGAACTAAGAAACGAGTGCTTAGAAGGAAACTCCGTATTTTTTTCTAGTTAGTACTATAATATACTTGTCAAGTATGATAGTATATACCCCATACAAATGAACATAACGATAGATTAATGAACATTTGTTCGATAATACTGAATACATTTGCTGATAATTCATATATTGAGAAACTCATTTCTTCCAAAGTCTTTAAGACACCACTTTTTATACATATCAGATGATCTAGACACTATGAGATGAAGTAACAGAAGTGATTGTATACTTGGGTCTTACCATGTTTGTTTGTCTCAAATCCATCACCAAGTTACGTACGCCACAGTTGTGAAGATGATGACCAAGATTAATCGCGAATTTTTTAGCAGTCCCTGTCTGCGATCCGTAAAAGATAGACACTTTGATACTCTAAATACAGTAAGCAATCCTTTGAACGAATGTCTCACGCTTCGATTCATCACTGCTAGAAGGTCTTCATGATTAGAACGTTGTGGTTTGCACTCAGCACCAATACTATGACTCCTTTGTAAATGTTTATGTAAAATCCGCTTCAATTTATGAAAAGATGTATACAACACAACGATCACAAAAACGACAGCATAAAATTCAAAGGTATCCATTATTACGCCTTGAAGGATTATCTAACAGTGGGCCCAAGCATTTATGATAAACCGTTATATCGAGGCGGTTTTACATTAAACATCAGCAGCTGAAAAATAGAGTTAAGGGAATATAAGTATTTCTGGTTTAATAACAAAATTCCAGATACTGACTGTTTCTCAAGGTCACTTAAGCTTCGTTCAAAGGTCGCCCATAAATAATAGTCTCGCCAGGAATAGCGAACAAACAAAAGTGATAATATTGACATTTATGGAAATATTGTTTAGGGAAAACTGATCTACTTCGTAGTTCTAAGTTGTGAAATATACACAGCACGGGGTTATAGTCTTGTCTAGTGAGAATTACTGTTTTACTCGAAGGGCCTCGATGAATTACGAGTTGACTCTGACCAAGATGGGTTCCAGTATTCCAAGATTTGCGTGAGATCTCGAATATATATTGAAGCGTTTTTACTTTCCGAAAACTAACATCTTAAAAAGACATTTGGCGGGAGGAACACTGAGAACACGACAACTATCGATAGTGTAATCTACCTATTTGACCTCAGAGCTTAATAGCAGCAGTTAACCCAAACGTTTGAGTACATATTCGGTTTGCCCAAACAACCAATATTTTCCCCATTTAAGTAGGAAATAAGGCGGATAAAAGCGTAAATGAAGTGGAAATGTCGATTTTTCCCTTTGGGGGAAATTTGTAGATAATTGTACGTAACGTACTGTGTTTGAATATGCCGCACCCCTTACATGTTAAAAAGCGTCCACAAAATAACTCACGGGTAAATAACATTGAAGAATATTGAAGATACGACCAGTATTCTAGTTTGATAACTATTAACCAGTAACACCTATATTTGAAGCGTCCCCCGCTTGATTAAAATCAGAAATGAGATGCGAAAAGGTGGGAAAATTATATTTGATGGGTTATCAATATATCGAGGAGCGGTTGCTCTAATCTGGCTAGTGAACGTAGAAGATGTTTCCCACGCTGAATCGTAACGTGATCTAGTACGGATGTATGACCGAACGCCTTCAGTTAAACAAGTCCACTTAAAACAATGTGGTCAGCATCCAATGTCGAACACTTAAAGAGCTATTGATTTTAGGGAATTATTTACAGCTACAATATTATCATTGACAGAAGCAATCAAATACGGACACAGAGGTTTTTCTTAGATGCATATATACTTACTTTTTCGTTTGTTTAGCTAAAGTGTCCCAATATGCTTGGTGGCCATCAATAACAGCTTACGTGATGCAAGTGAATGGTGTGCACCCTTTTTCATGTTCGTTATAACTGATTACCTTGTTAGTCCTCTAAGATGAGTTCAATTAAAGTCAGTGAGAGAGCTCGTGGACGTAGGGCAACTGTTAAATTGTCAAGCGTCCTCGGCTATCATAGATCGACTTAAAACAGAAGGTGGAATAAATCACGAACAGATTTCATGATAAATCGCAAATTGCTTTCGTCTAGTAAGTTGGCTAATGAAAGTACGATCAAAGGTAACTGACTTTATCAGTAATTTATGTCGAATTAATAGCAGCCAACACAGAAATTAGTTGTAATGAGACTACCTCAACTTTAAGACCACCAGCTAGCTTCAACAATGAAAGGCTTCTGGATAATAATGGTACGTGTATGAAGTGAATACGTTGATATATTTTTTATAGCATGTCATGAATTTAATTTGTGCTCTCAGAAGTCCATAACTCTTAAAGAGCAGATCAATAAGATATTGATGAATTTAATGACAAAAACCTGTCTCAGCATTAGAGATGCTGATCGTATTCTGAATGATTTCCGAGATCTTGTTCCGGACTTACCGACCAGCATCAGAAGTGTTTTGAGGACGTGCACAAGTGTCCAACCAAAGTTCAACATCAGTGGGGTTAACTACTATCTGGGATTGAAAACCAGCCTACTAAGATATGTTGAACTTTGGTTGTTCTTATGAATTTGATACTTTAGATTGGTATATTAATATAGACGGACTTTCTATTTCAAGGAGCTCTAGTCAACATTTATGGCCTGTATAAGGACGGATCGTTGTCTCATGATTTAGTGATGTGTTCATGAATAGAGATCTATGGAGGGAATACTAAGCCAGCAGAATTCAACGAAATTTCTGCGGACACCATTTCTGAGATGGAAGAAATGACTGACGTGGATCTGCTTAGTGTTAAGTTCACAAAATACATAGCTATTAGTTTGTATGCTGTAATATGTGATGCACCTGCTCGTTCTGATGTTCGATACACGGTTAATCACAATGGAAAGGTACGTTGCGACAGATGTACTGTATTCGGTGGGTGGCTCGACGAGAAGACTATTTTTCCAAATGTTGAATATACGTTGCTAAACGACGACAGCATTCGTCATCAGACTCAATCTATTCACCGCCAAGGCCATTCCATTTTCGAAACGCTTCCAGTCTCTTCTTTCCCATTAGATCCCATACACATGGTGTACTTAGGTGTCACAAAGAAACTTGTCTATCCCTGGATAGAATTAGCACACAAAAGACCAATGAATTTGAACTCATGTGTAATTAGGGATATGAATAAGTTGATATCTGGTAGCGTGAAAAGTACTCCGTCCGACTTTCAACGTAAATGACGTACACCAGACCTCGTATCTGCATGGAAAGCGTCGGAGTGTAGGTTGTTTCTTTTGTATTTAGGCCTCGTAACTCTGCAAAATACTTTCCCGTAACCTTTGTATCCCGGTTTCAAGCGTTTAAATTTATCAGTTTATTTGCTTGCACATCCAAAATTACAAAATAGCGTTACAGAATCCATCAGAATGGATTTAGGGAACTTTATTAGAGAATATGAATAGTGTTATGGGTCTGAAAACTTTGTTTACAACGTTCATTCTTTGCAGCACCTTCCTGACGATGTACGTGTATATGGACCTTCAGATAGTTACTTAACGTTCCCATTCCACTCTTATATGAGACGAATTAGGAAACCCGTGCATAGTGGGTATTCTGTTTCGAAGCAAGCAGCTCAGAGTTATACGGAAAAAAAGTCTTTCCGCGGTAGGTTTCAAGTAATCATTTCGACTGACAGTACCCCGATAGCCGGTAAGGCGGAATCGCATAAGCAAGTAATTGTGCATATGAATGGTAAAATAACTTCATGACCACACGTCAATCATAGAACTTTTTCACTATGAAATGTTCTCACCATGTCGATTGAGACTTAATCCAATTCTTTGGTGAAGAGGGGTTATCACTTGTTGAAGTGTCTTTACTTAGATTCTCCTACCTAAGGAAATGTATCGTTCGAAATGACAGTTATCATTAAGAAATACTAGCACAACCAAAACATACCGACGGCTTTGAGTGACCAATCAAAATTAAGCCGGCTGATTGGCAAAACTGAAGTGTTTTTGTGGATAGCTTGTTGCTGAAACTCGTGATTTCCATAATATTTCGTATTTGAAAGAACTGGATGATACCCTTCTTGTGGAATGAAGTGTTTTGGTCGATATCATGAGGTCAGGAGTAATAACGTGGAAAGTTAGGTTTTACGATATTTAAGGTTACAGCACTAAAAGCCTCTATACAGGCCAGGTTTAAGAAGCTTTGAAGTTAAGAGTTAGATTTAAGGGGTGTTAAACTCAAAAATCTCAATGATAAGAGCGAGCGTTTACTAGTGTTACAGTGTATTATCTAGTACTTATTCATACGTGATACCTGTAGGTGTAAATAAGTCCCAAAATAAATACTTCTTTACGTCTTCGACATTAGATGCTTATGTGATTAGTTTTCCTCGGCACAACTAGATGAAGGCGCTTGGTCACGCATCCGCCCAGATCACGAATGGGCACACCGTGCTACGCATTCCTTTCAACCACTAGCCAGATCAGTTCAAACGCTTCCCGATATATCAATAGTTTTTCAAATGTATCTTCGAACGTCTTCAATTCTGGTTCGACTGCTTTGGTGTACTTCGATTATAACGGTGTTACGTGTAAAAGCGTTGTCAAACTCCGAATACTTGTGGCGTTTATTGTAGTGAGCACGACGTGAGCTGGTACACCAAACAGTAAACTGTGAATTTTCCCTGTTGGAACATTATGTCATTTTTAAATCCTTGTTTCTACATATCGTGATATTACTTTTGTGTTTTTATATTTTTGGGCCTAATTGTATATCTCATCTTTATCATGCCGGAATGCACCCAAACTTTCAATGACTAAGACTCTGATGCCTCTTCACCGTAATGAAGGCATTACCGCTAGATTTCAACAGGTATGTAACACCCAACAGATTACGGTTAGCGGCTCTTGTCCTTGTCACATTATTGTAAAGGAAAGGCTCAAGCAGACCTTCAGGAATGCAGCATGATTCCACCATCGTCTCATTATCGTGGAGTACGCGATATACTGGAATGGTTTTTGGCAAAACACATGACGTTTGCCATGACTTGCTAAATGATTTCATTGGAGGTTTCAGTGTAGAACACAATGACGGGGCAACTCTGTCTGGGCTGGCAATAAAAATGAATAGTTGTACAGCCTCAGATCAAAAGGATTACTCAGCAGATCTCAACTCTCTAGGAACTCTAGAAAGCATTGTAAAGGAGTTACCTCTGACGTTACATATGAAATGGGCTAAAACGTTCAGAAGGGTGACAGCAGACGGTAGAGAAACCACATTTACTGAATCAACAGAGTTCATATCATCTAGCGCAGGAATTTTATTCAGCAGATTCGAGCAGATTGCAACACGTTGTCAGTGAATTTTCAGCAAGATAGCCTACTTCACACAGGAGCTGTCATTCGATAAGAAGGGCATCGAGTCATCATGTATAATGTACCGATAAAGTCACATAATTCATAAATGTTCTCGATTCTTCAAGTTATCAGTCAATGTTGGGTGAGATAAAGAGGCCTTTGTTCTTCTTGCCTTAGAAGGGACTACAGATCAGTGGACTGTGAAGCTCGTGTCATGAGTAATATCGAAGGTTGTCAGGACCAGCACCACCCAGTGTCACGTACACCCATAAGAGTTCGGGGCGCTTCGATTAGGTGAGTATAAAAAAGTCATTGTGGGTACACATAGCCACCAATGAAGAATGTCTTTCTGGGTGTAATCACTGTACGCCATACGGTTAGAGACAAGGAAATGTGTGGATATAGCTTTCTAGACAATGGTTCAGATACTATCCTAGTCCATTCAAATACAATACAGCTCTTAGAATTATGACGACCAAAACAGCAAGCGGAAATAAGCTAGCCAGATTGATAGCCAAAGCTTTTGAGGCCTACTCATTGGACGGAAACGAATGTATATGTGCTGAACAGGCTGTTATAGTATATTACTTGCCGTTTCACAGATAAAGAAAACCTGTGAAGGACAGTGCTAAGAAATGGCCTCATTTTATGGATTTACCTTGGCCATAGCCAGTGGGTGACGAAGCGATGTCGCTCATAGGTTGTGATGTGCCTGTAACGCATCGGGTCCTGGACCAAAGATAAGTGGAAGAAACAGCTCTTATGCTAATGGGACACTGCTACAATGGGTTCTGTTGGACTAGCAGGATATAACAAACATGATAAAAGGACTGTAAACTATATTTCTGAAACTGATGACAATGCAGAGTACTTAAAGAATATATACAACAACGAGTTTAATGGCGTCAATCCTTCCAATAAATTATAATATTTCAATGACTTAAATTCAATTAGCAGAGCAAAGCACGACACTTATTTTTATGACAGTCACTAGTTTGTTTTTTTATCTTGAAAGGTGGAAAGAAATGTGGTTCCCGCGAGATAAGCTCTAGACAAACGAAGAATAAAGAGTTTGAGACACTGACTCATATGCAATAAAGACCTTTGAGATAATTGAACGAAATGATAGCTCGATGAGATTTAAAGTTAAAAAAGTGAGTAACTAACTCAGCACTGGTAAGGAAAGATTTTCCGCAGTCCGATAGTATGGAAAAGATGATTGATGTGCTGTTGAAACAAGGGTCAACTCATCGAGCTTTCGGGATTTCATGGGACATCATACACTATGTTTTCAAATGTCTATTTGACCCGAAGGAAACGCTTTGAGCAGAAGAGAAATAACTTTCACTGTTTCATCTCTTTTCGACCCACTACGCCTAATTGTTTTATTATTCTTTCCTGCTATGCAATTTCGACAGAACCTTTGTAAGTCACACATTGGTTGAAACCAGCACTTAAGTGCCAGTGTTTTGTTCTCGTGAAACCATTTGGTTAAGCTTGTTCAGGCGCTCGGGACAATCAACATTCTTCAAACTATTAGGACTTTAGGACGACTGAGTTACCTTTGTTTTGTGATGCATAAGAAACAGGTTACAGTGTGGTAACCTACTCGTGGAACGTACCTGAGCACAAGCTCTCTGGACAGAGTTTTGCTCAATAGTAGGGCTGAGGTCGCACCTATACAACCCGCAAACGTGTCTATATTAGGTTTAAGGGTAACAGTATTGGGTGCTTCAATAAGTAAAGTTTTGAATAGAAATCTTCCGCGCATGTTCTATATGACTCACATCTGAACGGATTTTATGATAATCCTTTACTATACGAGGAATACGGAGACCAGGTATTCCACCGTTGTCGCTAATCGTCTGTCCCTTATTCACCGGCTAGCGCATATGAGCCAGTGTAGACACGTGGAATCCAATGAAAATTCTGCTGACTGGACGTCACTAGGTATACGGAGGTAATAAGGTCTAAAAACTTTGATCGATAGTCTTTCGTTTTTAAGGAACGGAGAGTTTGTAAAAATTCTACAGCATATTTGAGAAATGACCCCAAAAGGTGTTGGAGTCAAAAGAGTTCACATGATAAACTTATGCATAGGAAAACATAACTTCTGTCCATTTCTATTATACCACTTGAACTGGATAACGTTGATTAAATCAGCAGCGTGGTTCAGGATATATGTAACCTATGTAATCGTCATATGTCCCCGTCACCAGGACAGGTCCTTAGTAATCTGTCTGAGAGCTGAATAATTCGATGTGACCAAAGTAATGTATTCGTCTTCGCACACAAGGAGGTGCATAGGGAACCTGCAAATGTTTGGTCTTCTGGTGGTAGCCGAATAACTGCAGTTAATATGTTGGGTTTAAGGGTATATTGGAGTACTGTTGTAAGTCCTGTGCTTTCCAGTGACATAGAGTAGTTAGCTAGTGGAGCTGTGACTGGTTGTATCCGAATGTGCCTTTACGTAGGTAGGAGGAATTCGGTAGTCTATTTGGTGATTCATCTTTTGTCACTTAATTTTACTGTTGCATGTTGCCGGACTATTGACAATAAGGTCGTGTTTGGATGAACTTGTAGTGACCGGCCAGTCTCGATAAGAACACGATTGGAATAATAGAAACAATTATTATTATTGTAACCAATTGTACCAGAGATTGTTTTACTGTATTTGTTTAACTGTATCCGTTTCACTTCTTGTTCCATATACCGCCTGGTTTGGTTCGAGCTTGCTCACGCACTGGCATGGTCGAAAAGTCATGTCATTGATTCTCGCTCATACGTTACATGTTGTCGCGGATTTTTAATGTCGTTTTTTATCGGCTAATCACAGCATTTTTCCGTCACATGTTAATTTTTGTAATATTTATGCGTGTTACATGGCATTTATTTCAGTCTATTGGTTGCCTGACGTATTTTGAGCTGACAACCTGAATGAATGTTTAGTCAGCCTTATTTGGTAATTTGTAACAATACAAACTCAGGTGAGTGAAATTCGTCATTTATCGAGTCAAAAATTGGACCGAAACTATAGTTTCAGGCAAAAACAAGCTGTAAAATAATTTACATATGACTCGCCTCCCCTATTATGGTAGTGATGAACATAGGTGTTGGTAGTTGTTTATAAATTGTAATTGAAGCAATTAAGTGTCAAACTATTCATGAACCTTGTAATGGTTATAATAATCGTTTCATGCGACGTTTCTAATGCGAGTTTGTTTTTCTATTGCAGGGCAACAAAGAGTAAACGCACTGGAAAATGATGAAGAAGCCCTACGCGATCTGAACGAGCAGAACAATGAATAAAACTATTTTGTAGTAAGTTTCCCCTTTTGTACTCGAACCGTGTCTTTCAGTTTTAAAAATATATCTGTTGTGCCAGTACACTGTGTTCTAACTTTAACGGCACTTACCGGTCCTGACTGTAGTGTTGTTGTTTCAGATCGCTCGTGCTTCCAAGTGAACGTCAATATACAACGTGCTACATTACGATATGAACCATTAATATACAGTCGTAAACAGTTCTATCCATGATAAGTATCACCGCTATCATCTGGACTGATATATTATTGCGTAATGTGAGGAAGAAAAATAATGTAAGTCTTTAAAACAGGTACAAAACATAAGCCTGAAAATTACCGACCCATTAGCCTAACTAGTGTGGTTGTTAAAATCTTAGAAAAGATTATTCGGAAGGAGCTGTTTAAGTATCTCGATGAAAACCGGTTCCTCTCGGAAAAGCAGCATGGTTTTTAGAACAGGTTACTCTTGTCTCACAAACTTACTAGTCGCTTGTGAAAGCTGGTGCTCTCTTAAGGATCAAAAGTTACCTATAGACGTAGCTTACATCGATTTCGGCAAAGCTTTTGACAAAGTTCCGCACAACCGGCTGTTATATAAGCTAAGGAATATCGGGATTGGAGGCAATCTATTGATGTGGATAAAAGACTTCCTAGTTGGGCGCCAACAAAGAGTAAGGGTGAACTCCAAGTTATCTAGCTGGGAAACTGTGCTTAGTTGAGTACCCCAGGGTACAGTTTTGGGGCCAATGTTATTCCTCCTGTACGTAAATGACCTCCCTCGTCTACTATCGTCGTCGGTCTTACTCTATGCTGACGATGTCAAGATATGGAGAGTGATACAAAGCAAGGGCGATAGCTTAGAACTCCATAATGACCTGGAGAGATTATCTGAATGGTCCCAAACCTGGCAATTGCCGATAAATACTTCCAAGTGTATTGTGATGCATATTGGCCACCAGGGTACATATACATACACGATGAATAACACTGAGTTACCTATTGTCCAGGCACACAATGACTTAGGAGTCATCGTTAGTCAAGACTTAAAGACTACTGCACACTGCGGTGCAATAGCCGCCAAAGGTTTTAGAACTTTATAGTCCATACGCAGGGCTTTTAGTCATCTCGACGCTAAAACGTTTCTGACTTTGTATACAGTGTTCGTATGTCCTAAACTTGAGTACTGCATACAAACAGCTAGCCCCTGCCTAAAAAAAGACAGTGAACTCTTGGAAAGGGTTCAGAGAACAGCAACTAGGCTGATTCCCGGAATAGCGAAGCTCCTGTATGGTACTAGACTGACCAAGCTAAACCTATTCCCGCTGTCATATCGAAGAATCAGAGACGACTTGATTACAGTTTTCAAATTGCTTAATGACAAATTTGCACCTGATATGCCCTCATTTTTCTTGTCTTCCAAAACTGAAAATCTACGAGGACACTCCAAAAAGTTCACAAGCCCAGAACGAATTACTTGTCAGCTGACTACCGACTTTCCCATCGAATCATCAACGAGTGGAATTCATTACCTCAGCACGTGGTTGAGGCTCCATCCGTCGACCCCTTCAAAAGAAAGTTGGATCAGCTGAGAGACCATCATTGCCAGGACTCAATTAGGCCATCAAGCCTCCCGTCCTTTCCAAACTGAAAAATTGGCGTTGATAGATTTTTCTGCCCGCTTTCTGAATTTATACAGGAATTGTGTAGAACATTACTGTAAGTGCCTCTTAAGTTAGCCAAATACTCTTCTTAAGCAAAGTGACGCGTGTTTTTTATGAGCATGGTAACTAAAACATGTCGTAGATAATACTATTTTACGATGTCTCGTATAGGGTTAAAATATAAATTTCTGTTAACAGAATCCGAAATCACTGACTAAATCATAAACAAAGTGTTAATGCATGTTGACGAGTAATCGCTAAATAGTGGTTACCAGTTATTTCATTATTGTATGTAAACAGTGGACTGCAAACAGTATTATGAACGTTGTAATTGGATTTTTCTCAAATTTCATATAACTAATTAAAGTTTGTGAGTCCCTTTTGTGAGTCCCTTCGTTTGTTTGTTAATACCGAATAACTAGATGAAATTGTAGGAAGGTTAGAAAATGAAGAGCACTGTCTACAGCAAGTACAACACTTACAGGTACATCCTATCAATTGCTATTTCATTTACTTATGGAATTTGATACTGATAACGAAGTTTAATCTTTTCTTTCACGATTGATTTGTTGTTTTTCAGAATTGCATTGAGCAAGCTATCCATACACTTTGTTATACAACTTATGACTTCTGTCAACTAATTGAAAGGCTCAAATCTTTGTAATAATCAAGTCTATGCAGGTGGACAACTTGACGAATTTCTTAATATGGAAGTTTATGCGGAGAAACAATCCACACATTGACGATAACTGTGTTTTGTATTGACTACTATCGCGTTTATTCATCTAATAAGTTATCTAAATATAATATAAATATAACAACTGTAGTTTTTCGCACTTTAAATCTTTTTAGTATGTGTATAGTCCAGTTCGGTACTAATACTACTTTCATAATAGACGTTGTCCGATAACGGTAAATTTATCGTTTGATTGCCTAGTCTGTAAGATCTTACGTGAAAATCGCATCACTATCTACACTGACCCATCGTATCGCGACAAATAACAATACTTAGTACTTCTGAAGAACACATTTATGCTTGGGATATAATAATATATTTAATGTGAATATAAATAAGTTAAACATAATGAGCGCGTCTGCAACACTGAGTCATGCCATTCGATTGAATGAATATCTCCACGTTCACCACTTCCGACCTTCTCCAAGTGTTACATCTTTTTAGTTATTATATGCTTGACTCCGGAGACCATGTGATTAGGAAACAATGCCACTCCAATTATTCATCCGAATATACTGATCGTAAATAGGACTGCAGGAAGAGAAATGTTTGAGAAATGGCAGTCTTACCTAGTTATTGATTTTTAAGTGATAATTGTCTACTTTTTTCTCCACCACCATAGCGAAGTGTTCACCATACTTCTCAACTATCTGTTGTTTATGGATTTTCTGGCTTCTTTGAATTCGTATATACTCTTCACTCCGTCTGGGTAATGTTGTTGTATTATAATGGAAGTTATGCGTGTTATTTAACTTCCATCGGCTGCATGGTCTAAGTATGTGATGAGCTAATTAGTTTATTTATTTCGTAGTTGATTAAGCTTACCTGTAAGAGTTGGTCTTTTTACATATGTCAGTAGTATATGACGACAAGGATATCGACAAGTCATAAATGTTCGACAATTGCACTCGCAAGTGCCTGCATCTAGTTCATAACACCACAAAACTGTATTTAAATCGCATGTCCTTCAGCAGTTTACTTTCGCCGTGAATGTTATGCGTACAGGTGGTCTGAAAAGGGATGTAATTATGCATCCATACTTTTTGGAACTCCTTAAACACACCATCGAATTCAATCCAGTTTCCAAAACGCCTGCTCAATATTATGCGTCGAAACGCCTCACTTAAGTCGACCGAAATGTCTCTGGAACATAAATCATTACAAACATTACTCGTTAATTACTAAAAAAAGCAGCTATCTCATGCGATAATACTTCAGTAACTGAAGTAAGGACTAAACATTTAGGAATTACGGGTTACTCGTCATGTCGTCTTAATTCTCGCAGAAGACAACGATTCACACAAATTCAGAGTATCTTTTACTGATAATTTATACTGAATACGCAGTTTCGTGGACCCCTACAAATTTTAAACAAGGAGAGTGAGATTCAGTAAGGTAATTGGTATCCCAGGTCAAGTTACGAAGCAACAAAAGAGCCAAATTGTACAGTACAAAACAGAGTAAGCTAAATAAACGCTTTTGGCATTGATTTTGCGAATTTACTACAGCCAAAAACGACGCAAATACGAGAAAACCTGATATTCGTGCAACCCAGAGGACAACCAACCGACCCTTAACAAATCAAATACGGAATGACCGCCTCGTGTCAGGCCGTTCAAGGTCGCAAAAAGGGAACGGCGGGCAGGTTTGAAAACGCACTGACTTATTTACCTTGCCCGCGTGTTTTCCGTGGTCTCTGGAAGGATGGGATTCGGTCTTGTTGCTATTGCTTATATATTAGCATTAGTTTTTACGATTGCTCTTATATTCCTCGTTATTTTTCAAGTAATAGGGTTTGAGTAATAATAGTATTTCAAAGGTTATCTCATTTGATGAACTCCGAACAGACTACAAAAATCCTATTGACCAGTGTAAATCACTTAATCCGGTACCACTCAGCTTAGCCACTTATTGCATTTAGCTCGTACTCCCTGAATATGCGCTTCATGCTGCATTCACATTATTGTTTATGTTCACAGCCCAAATTGGGACTGTCTTGCTAAATGTGCCATTGTTGGCATATAATATATACAGGTATCCTCATTCAGTAATTCTAATCGTTTCAGGTACAAAAATCGTCCAGTTATGTCATGTCCTGGATTGTATGATCCGACTACGATCATGAACCATGATGAGCTTAGCAGAGCTATGAAGGAAGGCTGGGTGAAGCTTGCTTTCTTTATTATTTCCTTTTTTTACTATTTATATGGGTATGTTCCTCAAAGTATCCTAACCTCGTTTAGAATGATTTACGTGCTCGTCACTGACTGAAGAAAGACCAGACTCTTCAAAATATCAAAAATGCATAGTTCGACCTTTCATATTTTTTTCTGTGTATAATAGTTCAAATATAATGTCTTATTTTATAGTTCCTTCTTGTTTTCCTATTTAGTTACTGTCATTAAGTCCCAATATTGATATTTTAGAATGTCTCTGCTGTGTTCCTTATCAAATGAGGTGCCTGAGCACCCAGTTGTTAGTCCTCGCTCAGGCCATATTTTCGAAAGACGGTTGATTGAGAAATATCTCGGAGAAAATGGGACCGACCCAATCGATCAGCAACCTTTGGCAGTCGAGGAGCTAATTGATATCAAAACGCCGGCCTTTGTCCGTCCTAAACCTCCGTCCGCAACATCAATCCCTGCTATATTAAAGACTCTGCAGGTATTAAAAACTTAGTGATTTATGTTTTGTTAGGATGAGTGGGATGCAGTTATGCTACAATCATTTACACTCCGACAGCAGTTGCAGACTGCTAGGCAGGAATTATCACACGCTTTGTACCAGCATGATGCCGCTTGTCGTGTTATTGCTAGGTAAGTTAAACAGACATTTTTATTTGAAATGCTAGTTCGGGTGTCTCGGTCATTATATTTATATTGCTACCAAAGCAATTATGACTACGTCATGCGATGTGAGTCGCTAGCTTGGTCTTGAAGTTCTAGGTTGATTAAATCCCACTATTTTGTTCATTCGTGCTCATTTCTAGTATTTGTTACGAAGTTGATTAATGTTTCCATAATTACCATTACAAAAGGCTGTAATTCAGTAGTTCCCTCATTCTAGTCACCAGTTTGACTTATCTAAAGGTTTGTGCTAACCGGTTCTCCAGTTCGCGTGCTTCGCTAATTGCAGTTTCCATGGTCTCGAAACGAAATGCAGAATGTTGCGTCATTTAGCTATCACACTGAAAGGTCATCCGATAAAATATCGTCACCACCAAGGAATAAAGCTTAAAATGTTCCTCAGCCTGCGAATAGTATGAATAGCTACATTTCACAACAAGGGAACATCAGTATAAGTGAAAAACCTTTTAAATCAACCAAGCGGTTGTGAATGAGTCAGTGAAGGGTATGTGTTCGAGATTTAAGGGAAAAGTAGATTCAGATGCTTCTTTGTAATCAGTTTGGAGCAAAATCTGTTGCACACAATTGTTATCCAAATTGTTACTTATCAGTCGAACTAGTACATATATATGGACCATCCAGGTAAAAAAAACATCTGTAAACTTTACATTTTTACTACCTCATTTTATCATCAGTAATTCAAAGCCTATAATTTTATTTTGAAATGGGTTCCTTAGTTTAAACAAATATAAATTCGATTCAGTCTTGAGTGCTGTTAGAGGTGTGAGGGCAGTTATCACTTGCCGGTTGCCCACACCGTGGAAGGGTTCTTCTAGAAGTACCTGAAAAGTAAATTGGGTTAGAAGTGGTCTTAATGACCTGAGAGCGTGACCGCAGTGCCCAAGCGAAAACTGCTTGAGGCCGGTCACGCACGGCCTTTTTGTGGGGGATTTTTGATGTGTTAGCTCCGTTCTTCAGAGGACCTTACCGTCGGAGACGGATATCTGTGGGATAAGGCGAGGTTTGCATTTTTAGGGTCAACCTTTCCTAACCCCGTCCCTCCTTGTGGGAAGGCAGCATTGCTGTTGTGCTGGTTGTCTGAAGGAAACACCTTACAGCCGTCACACCTCTGTACAGTCAGCCGTACGACTTCGCCTTCGAACCTTGGGTTTGCTGCTTTTAGTCTTACCGCTCTTCGACCGACCTGTCTGGCATGGTAGGACCTTGAGGAACTATTGTTCCAGCCAGTATAGCTCGATTGGTTCATCACGATAGGCAAGTCCGACCACCACGTCAAGGTAGCAGCAACAATCGGGATGAATTTGATTACTAGTTACTGTAAGTAGTAGAGTAGATCCCACCATGATTTTTTCGGTTGTGAGAAATTGTTTCACTAAGCATTTAATCACTGATGTATACTCGTCCTACTACACTGTGCGTTGAAGCATTTGAACTATTTTATCATGTCTGCTGAAGCAATTGTCTATTTTAGTTTCACTCATCACTACTGTCAGTAGACTTGAACACACTCAAGTCATACTTAAAGTTCTGTAGTCGCACCACATTTTACTTGGAAACAATGTACCCCCTTTAAAAAGTCTATAGTATCTCGAAAAACCCTCTGTCGATTATACTACAAGTTATGACCGCATGCCAATTTGTTTCATTGTCTGAACCCTCTTGTATGCTTGTTGTCCTTTTGGTCATTTATTTAAAATTGTATGTGTACTGAATTTACGAAGAGAAATATATTTATATCAGTACTTAAACATTCTTGTAGTTCGGTTTCTCAGTGAATCGTGATTATTGCATGCAGTGAGATTGATTTCTGTTTCGTAAATAGCATCCAAGCTGTGTGTGTATTTTTTTGAACGAGTAAGCCCAATAACTATCAATGAATCTTGGTTACTCCTTTCAAATTAATGTGTTTACTCTTAAACCTCTTATTTAGTGTTTCTTTATTTACTTGATTACAATGCCACATTCAAGGCTAGAAAAGTGTGAAATCAGGTAGTGTGTTAAGTGTCAGCCATAGCCAAAATAGGTAATTCGGCCATACGTAAGGAATTATATCCTCTCACAATCTCATATATTAAGGCTCCATTGATAACCGGGATTAGTTCTTATTGAACCTAAATTGTCGTTATGCTCATTCAAGTGTACAGCAATCCGACAGAATTTTGATTATTTCTCTCCAAGATACAATTACATCCCAGTCAAACCTGCCTGCTGTCCATTGTGCATCAGTGCGCGTATACTTGAAATCGTGTACCTTAATCACCCACATAGTTTCGAAATCACGAAATTAAGTCTTGTATCACAAAAGGCTCTTTACTCTATCATTACTAATCAAGTGACAGCTTATGGCAAACTGCCATCTGATTTTACAACCTCAAGTGGTGTCTGACAAGGCTGTCCACTATCTCCATTTTCGTTTAACTTCATCATAGACCTACTGCTGAAAATAACGCTCTCGTCGACTGAATTTTCAGGAATTGATCTCCTTACAGGAGGTCCACTAATCGACTCAGAATACGCAGATGACATAGTCCTGTTCGGTGAAGACTCTGACAAAATGCAGAGTCTTTTGGTAACATCAAACAACAATGCCAGGATGTTTGGGATGCGTTTCTCTCCATCTAAATGTAAATTGTTGCTTCAGGACTGGTCTGCGTCAACACCTGAACTAAGGATAGGGAGTGAAGTAGTAGAACACGTCAACAACTTCACTTATCTTGGAAGTCTGATCAGCCCCAATGGGTTGGTGTCTGACGAAATCTCAGCACGGATTCAAAAAAGTTCGTTTGGCTTTTGCCAGCTTACGTCACCTATGGCGAAGGCGAGATATCTGTCTATCAATTAAGAGACGAGTATACTGCGCAGCAGTTCGTTTTGTTCTAGTTTACGGCTGTGAAACATGGCCATTAAGAGTAGAAGATACTCGTAAGTTACTAGTGTTTGAACACAGATGTCTTAGAAATATTGCTCGTGTCTGCTGGGATCACCGGGTAAGTAATAGTGAGGTTAGACACAGGGTATTAGGGAACGGTTGTAAATCAGTTGATGAGATTGTGAATCTTCACCAACTGAGGTGGTTTGGCCACGTGTTACGTATGCCTGAACACCGATTACCAGGACGCGCAATGCCGAGTAGTATTGGAGATTGTTGGAAGAAAGTGAGGGGCGGCCAAACCAAAACATGGCATCAGTGCTTGAAGTCACCAACCTCTAGTCCGAGTCATGTTGGTAGATGCAGACTACTTTGCTGGGGTCCGCGCGACTATCGTAACCAATGGTTGGATACTCTGTGTGACATGGCTCAGAACCGATCACAATGGTGCAGGTGCATTTACTCTTTATCTAACCTTAAACCTTGAGCTTAAAATCACTTTGTACCTTTCTTTCTACCAACTAATTCTTTCCTCCTGTATCATATCCTTATATGCAATCTCTTTTATATACTACTACCATTGAAGTAACTACTTCTATGAATTCGGTGTTCATCTCGTTGTGTTAATGAGGTGTGGCAACTTGGACTGATGCATACATGTGCTTGGTCCTACGTTGTAGCTGACTAACTATAATTATCGTGTGTTGTGATAGGTTGAGTAGTTGTCAGGCCTCTGTTAAAAGGATATAAGATTGTGTGTACGAAATGACCTGACGACAATAATTATCAATCGACCTCATCCTAATGTGAACGGAGTATTCATTGAAGTGTAGGTAAGGGACATAGTTGCTATAATCTTAATCTGTCATAATACTGTCGCTGGAAATACTACTATTCCCGCGTTATGAAGTGTGGAAAAAGATGCTTTGATGAAACAGATATTTTGCTGGATCTGATTAGATAACTGTAGTGTCTAGATACACAACTACTTACAGGAATTATTCGAAAACAAAAACTCCAAGTAACTCACACGGCCGTATATTTTAGTAAAAACTTAAGAAGACAGTATCACTAACAAACTGCTTTTGTGAACATTTCGAACTTTTAACTCTATTTGATCTTACTAATATGAAATAAATAGACGGAACAATGTCACTTTCTTAATGCGTTAACAAAGAATGGGAATTAAGTTCTGATGGTCAATGATTTTTACACATTCAGTTTTCGTATTACACATTGGATCAACGTTTAGTTTTAAACCAAATGGACGGACAGTAATCTAGTAAGTTCACCGATTACGGCTACCAAACACATCTTTGCACCTGTTACTCCAAGACAGTCGTACCTATCTATTATTCAGATTGACCTACAGGGTTATAGCCAACGGGAATTCACACATTTAGTGATAAAAGAATATTCAATATTTTATGACCAAATTGACCACCTATTTACTATAACAAAAGTAATAAGTCTCACACACTGGGACTATCAGGTATAGACCGAATGAAAAGTCAGAGGTTATAACAAGAGCACGTTATTGACCAATATTAGGCTGTAGTTTGTAAGGAAACAAACATACGTTGTTGTTTGAAAATGTGACCCAAGTCTATGGAGATACGTGTTTATATTTATGAATAGGCTCCGCATATACTCATGATTGTTGACCAATAAAAGCTTCCCATGCACTTTCGGTTCTCTAACTTACGTAACTAGATTTACTCGCGTATAAGAAGCTCAGATCTGCAGCACGTCGGTGAGAGTAGTTTTGCCGTGTTTGTGTAATGTAGAGATTCGGCATCGTGTGTCCGGGACGATAATTTATTTGGTGTCACTATCTTAAAACATCGACTTCCATGGCTTGGACGTGTTCTACGAATGTCGTCCCAGGGAATTCCACGTCGCGCATTATTTGGCGACGCTGGGACTGGTTGGAAAGAGTGGAGAGGTGATCAGTGTATGACATGGTGTCGTGGTATGAAAAAAAGCTGTACAGGACTGGCTTCTGTTGGTCCTCCACGACTCTCTGGTTGGGTTCCTAGAGATGGTACAACACAGTGGCTTGAGAAGTAATGGCCCAGAGTGGAAGCCAGTGGCGATCCTGCTGTAGCTTTCTTTTACTTTCTTCATGAAAAAGCAACTTCCTTAAGTGAATTTTTTCGGGTTGTATTTTTCCTAACTGGACTGCTTGTCCCATTATTATCATTTCCTTCTCATACACTAATTCCTGTTCGTTATTGTTCTCCTCTTTCTTATACGCACTTTACATTCACTATCTCTTCACACTCATTGTTATTGTGTGGCGCATATGTATTTGGTAACCCTTTGTACCAATGTGTCCGAATAACGAAATAAATAATAAGAAGCTCATGTATCAGTATGAATTGGACGACCACACAACAACAAAGTCTTAGGTGTTTCCTATTCCATAATCCCCCGGCTGAATTATTTATAATCACAATTAATAGAACTGAAAAGCATAAGATGTAAATACATAGATATTTTATAAAGACATAATATAATGACAATAATATTTGTGGTGTTGATATACAACAAAACAACGCAGAACAGATTGTGATAACTGCGAACAAAATCACGAGTACTTTATGTACCGAATACTTTTACTGAACGATCACGACTGGCTGAAATAACCGTAGTTGCATTCTCACCAAAGCGAACTCCAGTTGCTGGAGCCGTATGTGCATTGAACGAAATTAACTGATCCCACTGTTTACACAAATACACACGTACATCAGTACCAGCAACAGCAAGGTATGAACCAGACTGGTCGAATTCCATATCGCATATTTCGTAAGATGGCTGATCTTCACCAGGAATCTACAGTAAATTAATGTACACATTCGAACCGCAGACACAGCGTTATGAAATAGTCTGAACTACATCGTTTAAATTGTATTTCATTATGCTTAACTGAGATAAAAAGGTAACCTAAGCAAGAAACCTATAACAGTAAGACCTATGTGAATATCTACAATATTACATGGTCTTCAAATAAAACGCCACGCACAAAAGTAATTACCATTAATATTACCAATAATATTGGGTTCGAATCTCGCGAGTGCGGGATCGTGGATGCGCACTGCTGAGGAGTCCCATAATAGGACGAAACGGCCGTCCAGTGCTTCCAGGTTTTCGATGGTGGTCTAGCTTCAATTGACTCATGATTTCAACTTTGAAATATACTGAAATCTCCACAAATCCCCTTTTGATTACCATTAATATATTAAGAAGAATGGGTCATTATACAGAAAATGACAATCTTGCAAAGAATATAAGAATGTCATTTCATTCTGACTAAATGAAACAATGTGAATCAGTTGATTACCAACTGCGATTGTATGTATTGACGAATTTGATTATAACCAGTAAAAATAGTGCATTTATGTAAACAGAAAGTTTCCATGCATTAAAATCTTGAGGCTTCTCCACTTTAATGTTAAGCTTCTTTTCCAAATGAATAAATGGTCTATGTTCGAAGACAAAGAACCACAATCACTGATGAACTATGGCATGGATAAAACTACAACAATAGTTAGGTGATACACAAGTTTTAAAACGTTTTCAACATCACATCTAGCGTATTTGTTGTATTCTACAGTGAATTCAATTTCTAATATACATAAAATTCCAAATTTCTTGGTGAAAGAGCACTATTCTTTGAAGACAAGGATTTAATGAAGCACAGAATGTAAATCCACGAAACAGGATAAAGGACATATTTTACTGGAGGCTTAGATGTAATTCACCAATTATCAGTAGTGGAACTATTGATGGACAGAGGCTATGAGGTTAGTTTTCATCGACAAAACGATAACTATGAGACCACGACAGTGACTTGAAATAGCATACACGGTTACAAGAGTGAAAATGTTCAAAGAGAACAACAAATAACCTACCAAAGTTTTAAAGTTCTTTAATTTCCGCAGATCCCAGAGCTTCACTTGACTATCACCACCACTTGTAGCCAGATAATATCCGTTTTCCGAAAAAGCGACAGCTGTAACTGGTTGATTAGTACCTGAACCATGTGCGAAATTTGCGACATTGCGCCGTTCCTTAACATCCCAGATTTTTACCTCCCCATCAGCAGTACCGGTCCCAAGAATAAGACCGTCCGGATGAAACTGGGCGCAAGTAAGTGCTGAAATTACCATTTTAAAAAACCAAAATGTTATAATACGAAATATTTTACTTATTTTAACTACTAAGGATCACAGTACAAACTGAAATAATGGAGATTTGAAACTCCAATGAATGATTTTGATGTTTTTCAATTCTCCGAGCCAAATGGCTTAATTGTGGTTGCTTTCATTTCGGTGGTAAAACTTTCAGGAATACACCAATGACACTCAAAAACAGTGATAGAACATGGACTAACTAAATATAACTGGTCTACAACCAACAATACGAAAAGCAACTATCGATGTAGATTTCAAGTTCATAACACACTTTCATAAAGATCGGAAATAAATTATTGCTCACGATTTCACCTGAAATTAGCAACACATATAACTTGAATGCCTAAACAATATTACATTTAGTGGGGGATTCGGTGGGAATTTATACAGAAATATCTACAAAAGGTAAAACATTATTTGAAATAAATGAATTATAACTCTGTCAGGGATACTGGATCCCCGAAAATCACTTGATAAACGCCTCATTCTTGTAATTTAGTTATGGAAATGTCAATTTTCCATTTCCGTATTAAAATGGCTTATTTCAACCTTCCCTTCGTTTCCCACCTGGAATGATCTTAAATGTCTTTGGCTCGTTTTCGCATCTAGTACGCTATTTTGTGACGTTTTTCAGGGACATTTTTGTATTGTATATATATACATGAGTTGTGTACTTGTTCGTTCTCTCTTCCAAGCCGTTTATGATTCTGGACTTCTTTCTCTATAGTTAGCAAAGTTAGTGCGGAGAGGAACAGATTAACTTATCCTGTTGTTGTGTTGCTGACTTTCGTTCCGTTAGCCGGCCCTAGGTGATATCTTAATCCCTCGAACATAGAAAATTTACATCATAATCTTGAACAATTAAAGATAACAGAAATCACAATTGACAATGAAGTTATTAGAATCGTGAAACACTCAGAGGAATTGTTCATATCAATCAAACCGAAAGAAGTCAAACTTCGGAACTACCCAATACAAAAGAACAGAATAACACGTGTTCTCTAAACAAAACATTTTCATACGATATTCGTAATCATTATTGTTTCAAGACACTAGTATAAGTTACACAGAATTATCTATAACCGAAATAATGATAATAATATTGATAATCATAAATGGGACAGCTTACAAAAGCACTTCCGTGTATAAATCAAATTACACCTAATTACGGATTATCTGTGCAAAGCTGCAAAATATACAGTAAATTATATTCATTTATAGTTGACATAAAACAGAGATGATATCTAAGACCCATTGAATTCGAATGCGGTGGGACTAAACATCCATTTTTACTTGAGTTTAAAAGTGTTTTCATTCTTGATTGACAAACGCAATCACATTGACGGTAAAGTACTTTTATGCATGAAATTTTGGTATTGCTAATCCTCAGTGGTATAAATAGTCATAGAACTATGATGAAAATCTATTTATAGAAAACTGACCCTGAATACTGCCAGATTTATCGACGGCGGAAATTCTAACCAAAACGCGTCCATGTCGCAAATCACTGAATGCCCATTGACCATCTGAGCTGCACGAAAGCAAATAATCTCCAGTTGCATGAATACTTAAACCAGTTACAGATCCCTTGTGCGCACGAATTATACTTGCACATTGACCTTGTTCGACACCCCATACTCTTAGCGTTGTGTCAGGCGAACCTGTGAACACTAATTCTTCAGATGGATGATAAACAACCTGTGTAACCTTTTTGTTATGTCCTTTGAGAATGGATATGACCTTTTAGATGAAAATATAGCACAGCGTGAATAAATAACAACGCTACAACTGTACTGATAGATTTCCGTAGTAAATAATACAAAAAAGCAAATAGAAGCAAACAAAAAACACTGAAGTCATATTTTAGGAAAGAATATACAAATTTACTTGAAAGCAGAACTTTCATTCATTTAGCTTGATAAGAACGAAATCAACATGTAGCATTAAACTAAATCAGCTCTATATACCTCTAAAATACACATAACCAAATCCCAAACTAATACTTGTGATTACTGCACGAGCATTAAGTGTTTTTTTACACAAATAAAAGCTACGTGCTTTGGCAAGAAGTTACTAGTCTATTAGTTTTAAATAATACAGCATTTTATCATTCCGCTAAAATTCAGAAATTAGAAAATACATATCCTGTAACCAGGATTATGCTCGTGTAATAAATAACACCTACTGTGTGACAGCCGATATTATCAACCTGATAAAATTCCAAAATATAGGGCGGAATTCGAGACTTGACAGCGAAAAGTCTACCAAACATGCCCAGTTTTTGACATACGAATATCTTGAATGGATCACAACAGTATGGTCTTTTCCCTATATTTATCCGTGAAATTGAGCCAAGTTGAAGAACAACACATTACCTCTATGAGGTAAAATGAATGTTGACAAAAGCAAAACATGGGGAGAACTTACTTGTGACGTAGAAAGATCAAATACAACAGCAGTTTTGTCATTACCCCCTGTTACAATCCTCTCAGGAGATGTCTTGCTGATGTCAAGACAATTAATCCCAGGCATGCTAGCGGAATGAAGGCCTACATGATTAGCCAGCTGCTGGTATTCAGAAATAGCTCGCGATCTAGCCAATCCTTCGGGTACTGTTTTTCCACGTCGTTTTCGCTCTGCTGTAAGCTGACTAGCTCGTTCTTGTAAAGTGTTGATAACGTCTTCGCTTATACCAGTCTCTTCTTGTAGCTTTAAGGAATCAAATGGTAATAAAATTAAATGGAACAATCGCACGAAGTCGAAATTATGGTAAAAAAAACTAACTCAAAGGAAACGTACATGATCATGGAAAATGATAAACTTAGGGCTGATGTACACAAAAGCCTCAAAATCATATTCTTTGCTGTTTATGAATAGGGGAGAATTTGTCATGTGAAACATGTTTGACACTTATTTCGAAATAAATGATTAATTTTGAATTCAACGGAAAAATACGAAGAGAATATTTATTCGTTTATCTAATGAACGTAAAATTAAATCACTATAATCCGAATCACTAATGTTCGTTATGGGTTAAATTATTATGAAAGACCTCTCCCTAAAAAAATTTTGGGTAGTGATTACAGTGTAACAACAGACAAGAGAATGAAAAGCAATTAGGCCTTCGATAGAAAGTAGACAATAAAAAAATAACGAGTACTGCAATAACCAAGTGTAATTGGATGAAGTAAGTTAAGAACCATGCGTCTTCAGTGACGGTTAACAGTAGTACGACCCTTGCTACATTAATAGAAATTCAAAAGCAGTATCCGCTAATCCAGAGCTCAGCAAACTCTTTGAACTCCAAAATACAGAGAAAATATTATCTTGAGAGTTATAAATTTAACAATAAGAATCGAGGGCATAGAAAATGTGGAAAAGGTCTTGGGTATGAACCTATAGGGACATGTATATAATGGGATCAAAATTAAGATTATACAGGTAGTTTTTAGAACACAGGTCACCATAAATGGGCAACATGTTGGAACTGTTGACATCATCATCACTAAATACATCATACCCTACGGTCTGCCCAAACTGGCTTTCAAGGGAAACGTCTTTGAAATCCTACAATTGGATCTTCCACTTCTTACTTACTTCAGTACTATAAAACAATCACTCTGAGACCTATTATTACTATGAAGTACCTACCTGTACAAAATAATACAATTTGGAAGATAAATGACACTACCTCAATAACCGGCTAAATATATTTTATATCCAGTCCTAACTGATATGTAATGCGCACATATAATCAGTGACACAACATGATGAAAAACCTAGAGTGTACAACCATCTAAATATTTTTTTTTTCTCATCAATACACAATAATGCGGTCCCATCAGACTTCTTGAAACTAGGGCTTGATCACCTTAGTGTACAAAAATATATTAAAATCATAGGGTGTAGGAGGAAATTCTTAGAATAAAACTCCAATATCATAAGATACTATCAGAGATAGATACCAAAATCATTCCATTCTTACCTGGTTTGAATCTACAGTACTTGAGTTGTCACTTGTGTCTGAGGATTGAGGAACAGTTGGAGCTGTGCCAGCAGGAGGTTGATGAGTTGTGTTAATATTTTGAACATTCATCTGAGATGGTTGTATTATACCAGCTTGTGGTTTTAATGTAGCCAAAGCTTCACGTGCAGCTGTTACTTCCTTTGTTAGCCTATAAGTCCGTTTTTACACGTTTAGTTAAATTAGCGGACTCATCATTTTTCATAGTATTAAAATTTGAAACGAAACACCATCTCAACAATATAATATAGAGTTCTAAACATAAAGCCCAAGTTGTTAGAATGAATGTTATAACCGGAATGACACTTAACAGTTAGCTTTGATTAGATTTTTTTAATTCAGGATCATAAACCTCATTTGTAAAATAGCGCCAAATATGTATGACTTAGTGAATATTTGTAATACATGACAAGGATCAAACGCTTAGGTACACTATTGGATGCTCTGAATGACAGTATGTTAATAAGCGCCTGTTTTTCGACTGTCTCATGGAAGCGAATCTGGGCCTTGTCCGTTTTTCCATGCAAAACCCCACCAATAGAAACGATATTACCGAAAAGTGTCCCCATTATTGCCGAATTATCTGGGATAGCGAAATTTACCCAATGTTTACAGTAAAGTTTTATGAATGTACAACAAGAAGATAAGTAGGGAATACAGATTAACCGCGAGCTTACAGAGTCGAGCCAGTCAGCTACAACGTAGGACCAAGCACATGTATGCATCAGTCCAAGTTGCCACACCTCATTAACACAACGAGATGAACACCGAATTCATAGAAGTAGTTACTTCAATGGTAGTAGTATATAAAAGAGATTGCATATAAGGATATGATACAGGAGGAAAGAATTAGTTGGTAGAAAGAAAGGTACAAAGTGATTTTAAGCTCAAGGTTTAAGGTTAGATAAAGAGTAAATGCACCTGCACCATTGTGATCGGTTCTGAGCCATGTCACACAGAGTATCCAACCATTGGTTACGATAGTCGCGCGGACCCCAGCAAAGTAGTCTGCATCTACCAACATGACTCGGACTAGAGGTTGGTGACTTCAAGCACTGATGCCATGTTTTGGTTTGGCCGCCCCTCACTTTCTTCCAACAATCTCCAATACTACTCGGCATTGCGCGTCCTGGTAATCGGTGTTCAGGCATACGTAACACGTGGCCAAACCACCTCAGTTGGTGAAGATTCACAATCTCATCAACTGATTTACAACCGTTCCCTAATACCCTGTGTCTAACCTCACTATTACTTACCCGGTGATCCCAGCAGACACGAGCAATATTTCTAAGACATCTGTGTTCAAACACTAGTAACTTACGAGTATCTTCTACTCTTAATGGCCATGTTTCACAGCCGTAAACTAGAACAAAACGAACTGCTGCGCAGTATACTCGTCTCTTAATTGATAGACAGATATCTCGCCTTCGCCATAGGTGACGTAAGCTGGCAAAAGCCAAACGAACTTTTTTGAATCCGTGCTGAGATTTCGTCAGACACCAACCCATTGGGGCTGATCAGACTTCCAAGATAAGTGAAGTTGTTGACGTGTTCTACTACTTCACTCCCTATCCTTAGTTCAGGTGTTGACGCAGACCAGTCCTGAAGCAACAATTTACATTTAGATGGAGAGAAACGCATCCCAAACATCCTGGCATTGTTGTTTGATGTTACCAAAAGACTCTGCATTTTGTCAGAGTCTTCACCGAACAGGACTATGTCATCTGCGTATTCTGAGTCGATTAGTGGACCTCCTGTAAGGAGATCAATTCCTGAAAATTCAGTCGACGAGAGCGTTATTTTCAGCAGTAGGTCTATGATGAAGTTAAACGAAAATGGAGATAGTGGACAGCCTTGTCAGACACCACTTGAGGTTGTAAAATCAGATGGCAGTTTGCCATAAGCTGTCACTTGATTAGTAATGATAGAGTAAAGAGCCTTTTGTGATACAAGACTTAATTTCGTGATTTCGAAACCATGTGGGTGATTAAGGTACACGATTTCAAGTATACGCGCACTGATGCATTTTGCTAATAATGAGATAGGTAATTGCTCGTAGAACTTTCGATGATTACCTATTCAGACTACTTGTCTTGCCTTAACTTTCTCTACAAGCGCAAACTGTGCTGGTCTGTTTTAAAAATACTCAGTAGATGAGCTGGCTGCATCTGCTGACCACATCCTGGAAATCACGGCTTTTTCAGTCAAACAAAAAATCTCAAACGATCTAGGATGATATTACAGTACTATGTCATACACTTGACGCTATCTTAGATATTGCAATGACCGTAAACGGTCACATACTCCGCAAAGAAGCACTTCGTTAGACGATCTGTCTCCAGACCACGAGAGACGGATAACCCCGACTTGTGCTGGTATCATAAGCAATACGGAAAGTCTTTCAGAAATTGCAGAAAACCCTGCAGTTATCTGGACCCGAAATCAACCGACACAAAAAGGAATTCGAGAAACTTCACAGCCGGCACGCGTTAACTGCAACCGTAGCCGGCGAACATAGCCGTTTTTTATTCGTCATAGATGTGATAACGGAAGTTCGCTATCTCGTCGATACTGGCACAAAAGTGAGCGTTCTTCCTGCGAATTCCCACGACCGGCTTCACGAATCTGTTTTAAACTTACAGGTGGTAAAAGGTATGTTTTACTAAAGTTGGGTTTACGCAGACGCATTGACTGGATCTTTGTTGTTGCGGATGTGTTTATGCCAATCATTGGTATAGGCCTCCTACAACATCGCAACCTTCCCATCGATACATTAAAACGGAGGCCAGTGGACGGAAACGCCAAGTTATCTGTTTGCGTAACTTCTTTTTCCGGTTGCAACTTATCGCCAGTCACAATTAGGCACACAGTAGACCCATTATATAAACAATTATTCGATAAGTACTCAGAGATATAGCAACTGCAACCGAAATCGTCATGTGTAACCAGCGGTGTTACACATCACATCACGACTGTAGGACCACTTTTATTCTCGAAAGCATGCCGACTGGCACCCAAAAAGCTGAGGTTGGCTGAAAACGAATTCAACTACATAATAGAGTTAGGAATCATTCGACCGTCAAACAGCTCATGATCATCTCCTTTGCATATAGTCCCTAAAAAGGACATCAACGATTGGTGTCCAACTAGTGACTATGGGCGTTTGAATACAAAAACCATTCCCGATCGGTACTTGTTGCCCCACATTCACGAGTTGACAACTACCTTGAAAAATACAACTGTCTTTTCGAAAATCAACTTGATTAAAGCCTATAACTAGATCCCTATGGCTAATGAAGATATTCCGAAAAGTGCTATCATCACTCCCTTCAGACTCTATGGATTTTGCAAACGCCTTTCGGCCTTAAAAAAGCTTCCCAGACTTTTCAGAGGTACATAGATGACGTTTTTCGTACATGCGTATGTTGATGACTGTTTGATAAGAAGTCCGTACAGAGAATACCATGTCCGACATCTGGAAATGGTGTTCAAACGACTGCGAAAGGATGGAATTACTGTAAACATTCAGAAACGCCAAATCGGAACCGACTCTTTAGATTTCCTCGAACCCATTGTATTGCTCAAAGTATCTGACCACTTAGAAGCAAAGCGACGGCCGTTTTGGATTACCCAGAACCGACCACCATTAAGTAATTGCGCACATTTAACGGTCTCGTAAGTTTCTATCGACAGTTTATACCGGTGTCCCAGATATAAGATTATGAGGTCGGTCACACACAACCTTTTTGTGAGTAATTTTTATGTTATTCAGATTAAACTCGCGTAGTTAAAAAGCTTACTGTCAGGAAAAATATTCGAGTTATAGATGAATTTTAAAACCTCTTGAACACCATTAGCTTGTATATCACTAACTTGGATTATATATATCGAATGATTAGGAGCCTACTCGAGTTAGACGGGAACGGTGTAACCAACAGTTAACTTCGAAGTCACACTTCGCGGTCAGCCCCTACCGAAGCTTACCCCTACGTCGTATCAAGGTACAGTTGCTTCTTTGAAGACAGGATAACATAAAGGGCGTTATCATAGAAATACATTGTTTAGAGTAGGTACAAGAGAAAGTGTGACCATTACCTCATGGACCAATCCATGGCGTACGATTAGCGGAAACGCGGTAGTTGTACCTGACCTTGATCGGGATCGATGAATTCATAGACCTTCAGTAACACAACGTCTCCAAATGCCCTGGTACGGCCGAGAGTGAGGAGAGGCCGCCCTCCCTTTCGAAATGCTCTCACATGGCCACGCGAATATATAGCCTCTGCCAGGGAAGTCCTACTCACTGCCAGCTCGGGGTGGGGGTATTGTTTACGAAATTGAGAGGACAAAAAGAGAATGTCTGGCGCTTTAACCGGGTTGGTGGACATAGAAGGTTCACCTAGGGGAGTTGGAAAACCCTGATTCCAAACCAATGGTGCAAATGGGCTCCAGTATCCTGAGGAAACAAATGGCGGATGAACCAGCTGTTGGTCACTGGCTACCATGGGACTGCATCTCCTCGCGATGCTCCACTGCCTTTTGGGTTAGACCCTTAGGCCAAACGCCCTACGTGTGGCCCCCTAAGAAAACCACCTGCTTTGGTTTGGGTACCCGGACAGTATCACAGCCCTCACACAAATAAATGAAATGACGCTTTCTACTGACAATCCTATTCTCGCTCCAACTAAAAGTTAGTTAATTTATATTATTATTTACCACGTCGCTTATTCACTCCGTTTTATTCTTCATTTGTGTATCCTTACTTTTCAACTTATGCAGCAGCTCGCCCATGGTGGAAACTCTGTCCTATCTAAACGGCTCGAGTCACTGACTGGTCGAAAGTGAATGCTTCCTCCGAATCGAAATACTGAACCAGTCTTTCTGAAACCACGTACACCGTTCAATGTGACTCCCTTCAACAGTCACACAATAATGCAGATGGGATAACAGATAGGGCTGGCTATGTCTTTAGAAAGTCTTAATGTCGACGTTTGTTGTCTGTCCGAGACCCGTACTCAAGACTCTAGTGACGTACAACAAATTCGCTTCGAAAAGCCTGTTCTATGTGCGTTTATCAAGAGATCCTGTGGCATCTTCGTCTGGTCTTGCTGGCGTTGGTATCACACTAAGCGCTAGAGCTCAGGCAGCACTAATCGATTGGATCCCCATTAACAGTCGGTTATGTGCTGTTAGATTAGTAAGCTCCATCAAAGTGAGAAGAAATAGACGTGAGAAACGATGTCTTTTCGTCATCTCCGCCTATGCTCCGACAGATTGCAGCCCGGATGCAATCAAGGATGGGTTCTACCACCAGTTAACTGTTGTTCTCTAGAAAGTGCGCATGACAGATATTGTTGTACTAGCCGGAGACTTGAATGCACAGGTCGGGCGTCTAGGCACAGAAGAGAGTTGTTTAGGTGGCTGAGGGGACTTGTTGGTCGCAGGACAGATAACGGGGACCGTTTGCTGCAACTGTGCACAGACCACAACCTGTTTCTGGCTAGCACTAACTTCCGGCACAGTCATCGCCAATGTGCCACCTGACGTCCTTCATCTGCATCTCTAGCCTGGAATCAGATTGATTACATCGCGATCAGCTACCGCTGGCGTGGTTGTGTACAAGACTGCTGCTCTTCATGGAGTACATGTCTGGACTCTGATCATGCGCTGGTATGAGCCAATCTTACCCTACTTTTCAGTGGCCAACGAATTGATCGTCATCAACAGATCGATGTCAGAAAATTGGTTGCTACTTCTGTTGCAAGTAAGTATCGAACCAAGCTTATTTCTAGGCTAGCTACCATCCCACCGAAGTGTAGATGAGCATTGGTTGCAACCGCATTTCTGTAACAACTGTCGAGGGATAAGTCTACTTCCGATTGAGTCCAAACTGTTGGCTTCTGTTATTCTTCGTAGGTTGTTTAAAACACGAGAAAGATTGACTCGCGAGGAGCAGGCTGGTTTTCGTTCTGGTCGAGGATGCATTGATCACATCTTCACCCTCCGCCAAATGTTATAACACCGTCATACCTATCACAGACCAACAATCGTAGTGTTTCTTGATATCAGGGTCACCTTTGATTCTTTGGACAGGACTGTTCTCTGGGATTGTCTGTTGAAGAAGGGTGTGCTTGAGAAGTTTATTAACATCTTAAAGGCCCTGTATACAAACACCTCAGACAGAGTGAGGGCATACAACCACCTTTCTCCATTGCTTCATTCAAGCAGTGGGGTTGGGCAAGGTTGTCCAATCTCACCGTTCTCCTTCAACTTTGCCATCGACGACATTTTGGGAACAGCTCAGATGGATGTAAGTAATGGCAATGTGGATATATTGCCAGGACTAGCAGGATACTAATCCTGTACTCACCCTGGGCGGTGAGCAGATTGAAGTAGTTGAGAAGTTCGTGTATCTAGGTAGCTGCATAAGTGCTGGTGGTGGCGTGGGTGATGAGATCGATACACGTATAATGAAAGCCAGAGAGGCTTATGCCAATCTGGGCCATCTTTCGCACCTTCGTGATGTTAGTCTGGCTGTAAAAGGTCGGATTTACAACGCGTCGGTGAGAGCAGTTTTGCTTTGTGCTTGTGAAACCTGGCTTCTCCAACTTGAGGATTTTAGAAGGATCTCTGTGTTCGATCATCGTTGTCTCCGAAGGATTGCTGACATCCAGTGGCAACACCATGTTAGTAATGCAGAGGTTCGGCATCGTGTGCTCGGGTGCAGAGACGATAATTCAGTTGATGTCACCATCTTGAAACACCGACTTCGGTGGCTTGGACATGTTTTACGAATGTCGTCCCAGAGACTTCCACGCCGTGCATTATTTGCCGACTCTGGGACTGGTTGGAAAAAGCGGAGAGGAGGTCAGTGTATGACATGGTGTCGTGGTATGAAAGAAAGCTGCAAAGGACTGGCTTCTGTTGGTCCTAACCGACCCTCTGGTTGGGGTGCAAATGATGCTGCAACACAGTGGCTAGAGACGTTATCAGGTGTGGCTGAGAATCTAAGCCAGTGGCGATCCTGCTGTAGCTTTCGTTTACTTAGTTCATAAAGAGTGGTCATAACTTCCTTAACTGAAAGTGATCTTTTGGTTGTACATTTCAGTTCCTTTTGGCGAAATTCTCTCGTTTTCCCCCATTATTACTCTCATTATAACACTAACATACACTATGTGGTTCTTGTTGTTCCTTCTTTTTTTCTTATATGCACCTCACCCCTTTTCTCTCCCCATTCTCATTGTTTTGTGTGGAGCATATATATCTGGTGCCCCCTTGTACCAATACTTATGTGTTTAAATAAAATAAATAAATAGATAGTGACCTAACTGCCGGATGATTTCCCCAGAACTCAGTGATATTTCCTTGGCCCTACAAGATTGAAACAAGAAATTTTTATGATTCTCAGATTTTCTCAGCTGAGTAAATATCAAGAATAAATTCCATTGGCTCTTAAATCACAGTGGACACACATAATCTGATTTCAGGAGTCATTAGATCTGGATAATCACTACACTAATTTAAACGCCGTGGTCAACCGTCATATATATATAGATGAAAAGTAATGGGGTTGGTAAGGATATAACCGACCCAGTCCTAATAGGTGCTCGAGGTTGCAGTAAGTTGGTGACGACTCAGAGTGACCTCCCGAATGACCTTCATGAAAATACCACCTGTGGGAAATTCATTAGGAGTTTAGGGGCTATCACCAAAATATGTGCGATTATGGAGAGATATACGATAGTTTTCACCTCTGCAAGTAATGACTGATCATTTTCATTGCAGTCTCTTGTTGTCGAACTCATAGTTATTTTGCAATTGTTGGTATTTTAATCGACCTAGACATGTTTACATCACGTCTGTATCATCAATGTTATATGAACGTCAGTGGAGACGCCAATGAATACAGCAAAGCGGCAAGTTAAACGAGACAGAACGCTGTGAAATGGTACCAGTCATGACCTACAGAGGTGGATAAGGGTGTCTAACCCCACTCATTATATTAAGACTTTGATTGATAGGTAGGAGACTTCAGTCAAAGGATTGAGATTTGTGCACTGACGAAAGGTCGACGTCCTGTGTAATTCTTTTTTCAATAAGGTCCTGTGAGTGTCTAGTTTTTTCTTGGATCAGTTTACAAAAGTTATTAAAGATGCCACAGACGTCTATAAATTCCTAGATTTCCCAACTTCGTTAGGAATCTCTTACGGAACACCAAGTCAAATGTTTTACTGAGGTCAGTGTAAATAATATCCTCCAATGTTTTTGTTACCACACGATGACATTCACCATTGTCTAACTATTAGGCTGTTACTCATGCATGACAATTCTTTGTTAGAACCATGTTGTATAGAAAAGAACTAGCTGAAAGTCCCTCAAGTTTTTATAGGACTGTATTTCTATTTAGTTTTTTATTTCGTTTCTATTTCCTTCTTCTCTACCTTGTATCTTAAATTTTACTCGAGTCTCTTGAAACCATGTTTGATTTTCTTCAGCATTATTTGTTTAAGCTTTTATTATTTGACTTTGGTTAAAGATATGCCTTTATTACTTAATTTTACTGTTACAGGTTGCCGGGCCGTTGGCGATAGAATGTCGAAGTTTGTAAAGATAGATTTTTAATTCATAGTCCTGGTTAAACTACTCGTTATCATGTTCCCACTACTTTATTTTGTCCTCCATTTGGAAAAAAGAGCTGGTGTAATTTCAAGTTAGTGTTCATAAAAAAAGTTGAAAAGTAGAACACAATGAAAACCTAGCAATAATATAAGACGCAATGTTGGGAATAGGTCGAAAGAACATTTTTGTTGGCTGGTGTAATTTTCAGCAACGGGAAGTAGCAGTTTCGATGCAAATAGACTGAGCCTACGGAATGCAGGTCTCCTGAAACACAGGGTTTTTGCTTATTGTTCTGTGGCTGTCGTAGAAAGTTTTTTTATTTAATGAGGTATCATACATCATAGAATCCACGTTAGTCATCTTCAAAACGATATTTCAGTTACATAGATTACATGAGACCCAAAACGCACGTATTGCGAAGCGCATGAATTTACCTCGGAACCGCTCATAAATTTAGCCTGCTATTACCATTGGTACTAAAAACCAGTTAATTCATCTGGTAATGATCACGCTTATTGAAGGTTCATCACCAGATAATTTTAGTAGCTAAGGGTAAATGTTTAGAACTTTCCTTTTAGGGAGTGGAGCTTATGGTTTTGACAGTAATTGTAAAAGATATTTGCCATCACTAGACCATGGAAACAGTAGAACGACTTATCTAATGTCCCAGAAGATGAATTAAGTCTCTACCACTATGAAGCTACATGGCTTAGCCAGCCAATTAAGCGTAGTTCAAAATGAATTATTTAGAACATAGGACACATAACAGAAGAAAAATATTGTCAGCATTACCTGTCAAACTTCCAATATACTACTAGGCGTGGTAAATTGCAGGATACATGGGAAAATGCTATAGCGAGAACAAAAAAGGTGGAAAATATCGTTTTCAATGAAATCCCCGAGATTTTGATTACCCACCGAGTTAATGTTGAGTTTTGATACACTAGAAGTGAACAAGTTGGACTGTTCCTCAGGAATCTGAAAACGATTAGCTCACCACAAAACAATTTTGTGAGTACTGCCCCTTATTATTGATTTTATAAACGTTTGTTTAGCTTTAAACTTGGTTTCTTTACGATTTTGGCCCGGAACGTTTGTGTTCTAATTTGCCTTCTGTTTATCGTCATGCATTCTGGCCAAAACACTGAGTGCTTTTTACGAAATTTATCATTACGATCGTTATACAGAACAATATTTTGATATTTTGCAATCTGCAAACAAAAATAGAAGCACATTGTATCATTATTTGATCAAAATTTGCGAATATAACAACCATTTATGCTTAGATCGAAGTAAAATCGAGGGTTTCGGTATGACATGGGCGTCAGTTAGCAGTTATGATCTTTCGTGCGAATTCACGAGATATACGAGTGAAGATAGGAATGAAATCCATCTTTAATACCATAGACACTTGAAAACATTTGAGTTCTGATGTTTATCTTTGGCTGACACAGAGAGTCAGGTAGTCGATTTGGTCCAAAGGGAAACTAAGATAGTTGCCAACTCTTGCCCAGAGATTTGACCGAGTGTATATCCTAGTAGAATCTGTGAAACATTATTGAACTGAAAGGTAAGTAATTGTCTTTCCTAGGTGTTAAGTAAAATTGTAATGACTGATGTTCCTCAGCATTTTCTATTCATTTAGTCAGCGAACGCCACAAATAAAAGTATGATTTTATTCAATTCGATCATCTAAAGCTGTCTTCACACATGTCTTCTGAGAGTATGCTCCTGTAACACATCGTAAATGAACAGATGAAAAAACTGAGTTTAGCTAAAGCATGAAATGAAATCCTCTGTGGAAATTACGGTCCTGCATGTATTATCCACCAGAAGATGCCTGAAAATCCTCAGTACCCCTGAAGAAGTTAACACTGAGAAAGGTGTGCTGCAAATTTGTGGATTCGCATGCAACTTCTTATGTGGCTCTGTTAGATCCTATCAACCAAAACACAAGTAGGTACTTTTAATGAAAGTCTTGAAAGTTATCAAATCAAATACTGTCCAGAATCAAATGGAAGAATGTTCATATCATCATTTAGCTATTCTGCGGCAGCATCTTATGAAACGCATTTGAACCATGAAGTTTGTTTATTCACAATGTTTTTTTTAAAACCCACCTCATGGATCAAACCACAAATAATACCATCGATCGACACTGAAGTATGGAAACTACGTACAACTGAGCAGAAATTTGCCACAACAACTGGTTGGTTGCTCTCAAAACTATGTCAATAGCAACATCAATAACTGACAGTAATCAACAAGCAGATTAAAAATAATTGTCATTGTTTGACAATCATACAGAAAGTCTAAAGCATAGGTAAAGAATTATGGTGTACCCACTCTGTTTAGTATATTTCCGCACTGCTTCCATGTTCCGTTACAGCTCCAATACAAGCACCAGAAGTGAGCCAGCATCCAAGCACAAATTAAACTCACCATATTCCCATAAGCTAACCGTAGCTTCACACGACAAACGAAGCAACATTGTTTTCAATACGCCTGCTCGTGGTAAGCAATTTCGAGTTTTTCTTTGCTCAAGTGGAGGAGCTCTGGAGAGGTGACTTTGTAGTGGTATCGGGCCCCAACCACGCAGTTCTCAAAGCTGAATACGAGACAATTGGGAAAACAGCTACTCAACATTTAACGCGGAAAACACTCAACAATAGAGAAGGCGGGAAGAACTAGTTCAGTTCATGGGATAGCGTGGCTCAGCCATGCAGGCGTGATCATTCTTGCTTAACTTATCTCCTTTATTCATATTAAATATATTGTTACAACTCCAGCCTGATTGTATTCTCCATCGTATATTGGTGATTGTTACGATACAATGAGTCATTGTAGACAATAATGTAACTCTCTGTTAGGATCTTATAGATTAGGTGGTCACATCATGACATCCACAATCTTAGGATCAGGTCTATCATAAGAGCAGTACTAATAACGAAGTAGACCATAATTTTACAATTTTACATAAATTTTTAACAAACTTGATTCTAATACAAGAAATAACTAAGGTAGCCTTTCAATAATAGCCCAAAGAAATATCAATTAGTTATATTTCGAAGCCTTATATCTCTATGGATCGCTGATATCTTAACAATATCTTCAAAGATACTACAGGTAGTCGGAGTTTGAAAACGCCTTTACATGTAACACCTCCATAATTGAAGGATAGCAACTCAGTCAAGTCAGAAGACAGAAATGAAGGAGTTCGAAGCTATACTTGGAAATCCATCGATATATCGAGGGTCATTTAGCCTAAGCTTGCTAACAGTTGTAGGAGATGCGTAGCACGACGTTGCTTAATTACTTACTCCTGTGACCTCTCGTGGGGGAGCATAGGCTGTGCACCAACATTCTCCATCCAACTCTGTCCTGGACGATCCTTTCCAGTTCTTTCCAGTTAACAATCATCCTTTTAATATCTGCTTCTATTTCCCGGCGTAATGTGTCCTTTAGCCTTCCTCTTTTCCACTTCCCTTCCGGATTCCAGGTTAGGGCTTGTCTTGTGGTACAGTTTGGTGATTTCCTTAATGTATGTCCGGTTCACTTCCAACGTCTTTTCCTAGTTTTCTATTCAGCTGGAAGCTGGTTTGTCCTCTCCCACAGAAGGCTGTTGCTGATGGTATCCGGTCAGTGAATATTAAGCATTTTGCAGAGACAACTGTCTTCACATACTTTTACACTCTTGACAATAGTTGTGTTAGTTCTCCACGTTTCAGCTCCGTACGGTAGGATTGTCTTGACGTTCGTATTGATGATTCTCACTTTGAAGTTAGTTGACAGTTGTTTTGAGTTCCATATGTTCTTCGATTGTAGAAATATTGTCCATACTTTGCCAATCTTCAGCTTCACGCCTGAATCAGATCCCCATTATTGATCGATGATGTTTCCTAGGTACGTGAATGTTTACACCTCTTCCAGAGTTTCTCCATCAATTGTGATTGGGTTGGTGTTCTCCGTGTTGTATATGAGGATCTTGCTTTTTCCTTTGTATATGTTGAGGCCAATGGATGCAGAGACTGCTGCTACGTTTGTTGTCTTCACCTGTATTGGTACATGTGTATGAGATAGGAGGACTAGGTCATCTGAGAAGTTCAGATCGTTTTATTGGTTCTGAGATGTCCATTTTATTCTGTGCTTCCCCTCAGATGTTGAAGTCTTCAAAATACAGTCAATCACTAGATGAAAGAGGAAAGGGGGAGAGTAGACAGTCTTGTCTGACTCCAGTCCTTACTGGAAATGCATCTGTCTGCTGTCGTCCATGCACCATTTTGCATTGTAGTCCGTCGTATGAGTTCCGGATAATGTTGAAAATCTCCTCAGTAACATCATAGTGTCGAAGAAGTTTCCATAATGTTCTCCTGTCCACACCACCAAACGCCTTCTCATAGTCAATGAAGTTGATGTATAGTGACGAGTTCCAATCAACTGACTGTTCAAAGATGACCCGTACTGTCGCTATTTGGTCTGTGCACGATCGATCCTTACGGAATCCAGCCTATTGATCTCGAAGTTGAGCGTCTACTGCGTCTTTCATCCGGTTCGGCAACACTCTGTTGAAAACATTTCCTGGTACTGACAACAGTGTGGTGCCCCTGTAACTCTCACATTTGCTCAAGTCTCCTTTCTTTGATATCTTGACGAAGTATCCTATTTCCAGTCCGTCGGCACTTGTTCTTCTTCCCAAATCTTCTTGAATAGAACATGAAGCATGTTTGCAGTTACTTCAATGTCTGACTTCAGTGCTTTGGCTAGTATATTGTCAGGTCCTGCCGCTGTCCCATTCTTGATTTGTCTGATGGTCATCTTGATTTCATCGATCGTTGGTGTGAAAACAATGTACCATCTATAAACAATTTGTTGAATGCATATAAATTTGCAAGTCTCTCTCCACTTTCACTTCTCTCTCCTAGTCCATGTCATCCCACTATATCTTCATATCCTGTGTTGTCCACTCCAACTTTAGCATTTAGATCTCCCATCAGGATGGTGAGGTCCTCCCTTCAGCACTAAGCTATAATTGATTGCAGCCTCCAGTAGAACTGATTTTTATCGTCGTTGTCACTATCATTTGTGGGTGCATAACATTGGATAACATTCATTGTGATCCCCTCCTTCTTTGTTTCGAATGATGCTTTGATAATTCTGGATCCATGAGATTCCCATCCTACAAGTGCATTTCGTGCTTCTCTGGACGGCATTAGATCAACTCCTTGAGTGTGTAGAGCATTTTCTCCTTCGTGACCGAAGTACAGCAGCATCTCACTTGTACCTAGCCTTTATTGTCCAGCTTTGGTTCAATGGGTTTCGCTGATTCCAAGTACTGCCAATTTGTATCTCCTCAATTCCATTGCTATTTGACTGATCTTCCCGGTCTACCACATTGTCCGGACGTTCCGTGTACCTATAGAGAGTGTTGCTCTGGTTGTTAGAAGGGGCATCGGCCTCGTGACTTCCGAAAAATCTTGGCTTTCATCATGAGGCGTCATTATTCTTCCTTGAACTCGGAGGGCAGAGTTTAGAATGTTTGAATTATTTTTCCTGGTTAGTGTTTTTTTAGTGAGTTAGTTTTTCTACGGGATGGGGTGGCTAACCCCGTGCCCAACCCTCCCCGTTTACTCGGGCTTGGGACCAGCAGTAACTCTAGAAGAGCTAAAGGCGAGGTTACAGCTCGATCTGGTTCGGACGCGTGACCTATCGTCTTCGGATAAATGTGTCCATTAAAATTATAGAGGCCAGCATCGAGTATCGATGACTTACAGAACTATTTATTTTGGGGATTTATTTTACGTCGTAGCTACCCTCCTCAGCGATGTAGTGGTGATCCTAACACGTGGAAAGCCAGAAATTTAAACCCAGCAAGGTCGTCGTCGGTAAACACTCTTGTGATAATTTGTTATGCTGAGGAGTATCTGGTCATCTTTCCATAATATGAGGTACTATGTTGTAAAATATAGCACTGAAAAAATGTAAGGTAAAGGTTTTTACACGTCATGATTTTCATAGGATTCTCGCCTTAACCAGTCGTCTTGGAGAAAAAGAGGAATTGTAAGTGTATGTTGAAATACACTTGTACGTACATAACAACACAAAATTGACACGCATTTTGTTAACATGCAACAGAGTAAAACAATCTTCGCACGATGATTTTTTCGACACAATAATGCGAAAATGATCGAGGTGAAACAAAATATTATGTTGTGTCCCACTCTCAGTAATCCCTTAAGCGTCATAGAAACCTCAACCTTCTTCCAGAACACTTTATTTCAGGCCGGTTGTAAGTTACCGCTGACGTTTTTTGTGATTGTTCATTATAAGGCGGCGTATCTTAATTGTAAGGCTCGCGTCGTTCGAGTGTACCGAAAGAAAAGTAACATGAATCGGGTCTCCTCTAAATAAGTGTCTTTAAGACTATCGATTCTGATGTTCTCGTTAGTTCTGTTCTAATCGATGATATAGTACTTAGGTTTACAGTGAATGGCTTTGAAGAGTCTCTTGTATGCCGTCTCGAGAGGCAATCGAAATGAATCGCAGCGTAAAAAATCATGAGTACCAATTCGTAAGGTAGGCTGAACAAAAACACCAGCTTACAGCAGCCGAGTGGAAATAGGTTTAACTGAACGCATCGCGTTTGAAGACTGCTCATGTGGGAGTTTAGATCTACATTCAGTGAAGACGATGAGGGATCCCGAAGTTCTCCTGGAACTCTGAGTGTCGTTCCACAAACAAGTTGAGCTACAGTGTATCTAACGTCTGTTTTCATTGCGTTGAGAACACTGAGTAAAACGAGTGGAAGAGCGTCGGTCCACTGTGAAACATTTGCAGCCCAGAGTGGGCTCCCAACTGTCGGCGGAACCGTGCTGTCGACCCTTCAGCTTGTGGCTGGTAGGCGGTTGCTCGGGGTCGCGCGATTCCTAGTGGTGTAGTTAGACAACGGAAAAAGTCGAGATTCCAGCCGGTGTTCAAGGTATCTAGCGATAGCTGAGTAATTATATTAAGAACTAAGAGAATCTCAAAGCCAACCCGTTGAGACCGCACCGTAGCGCCCACTTTACTATGGGAGTTGTGCATGTGGATCGGTCATGTAGTGCTCGTGAGAGTCAGCTTCTGCGAAGCAGAAACAGGCTTCGAAATTGTCGGGTCATGACTGGATCTGCTGAAATGAGGCGAAAGGGTCTTAATCTTAAATAACTCGAGTCTGTCCCGCCATGACGAACATAAAGTATACTGAAGGGTGGGAAAATATCCGAAAATATAAAAACAATATCACAATACGTATGAAATTCGAGGGATGATATATAATGTTCCAACAAGGAATAGACGCATAGCTCACTGTTTGGTGTACCAGATCACATCGAGCTCATTACTAAAGATGTAATAACCATCTGGAGTTTGAAAACGCCTTTACATGCAAAACCTCCATACCAAATCAGTCAAATCAGAAGACAGAAATGAAGGAGTTCGAAGCTATACTTGGAAATCCATCGATATATCGAGGATCATTTGGTCTACGCTTGCTAACAGTTGTAAGAGATGCGTAGCACGACGTACCCACTCGTAATCTGGCGCGGATGCGTGATCGAGTGCCTTCAGATTAATGGGGATGGATTTACCACTACACTATTAAACGTATTGAAAAGCCTAGTGGATAACCGGTTGAGATCCAATAGTGAAAACAATCTTCTAAGGAGACTAATACTGATATATTAAAGACAGGTCAAAGGTTTTAAACGCTCAATCAATGTGAGGCAGTCTGACAGATTCTTGGGATCATCAGCCTTGGTTTAACTTATTGATGTAAAACTTCAGGAACTTATCATTCGTGAAAGGGTTATATTAAGTGTTCTGTCTACTTATTCGGCACTGTCTGATACGCTATAGTGTCGGCTGATACGTTAAGCCCATATACCATATTATAGCTTCTGGACTATTCAAATTACCTATCCATCATGAGTCATGCTTTGACCTTGTTAATTATTCATTTATTAGTCCTGACTGTTTTTATATGAGCGTATGTGTGTGAGCACTTTTTATCTTATTCATCACATGTCTGTAATTTATTTTTATCTGACTATAAACATTGATTAACGCTTGATTAAGGCGAGTTGGCTTACCCTCCATCTCCAATGCATGTCATTTTTGCTTCACTCTCTTCTATTTGATTCATCCCTCTGATTTTCTGTCCAGATCAATGAATGTACAAAATATATGTATTCGAAATCCATTCTCGTATTAGACTTATTTAACTCCGTTATCCATCAACGTAGATTAAGTCATGTATTGCATACGAGGATAGACAGGATGTATATTTTGACAAAAATCATTTATATGGCCAAATCAGGAATCAGATTTATATCCCCCACAACACATTGATTCAACCGCCTTAAACCATTGTGTTGATTATTATGGAAGTTTATCTAAGTAGTACTAAGGCATCTCAGCTGAATACATTTTACCAGTTCAAACTACATCTTCAAGTTTTCCTTGATGAATTTTTTTCATTATAAGAGTATGGTTATCTTCCTAAAAGAAACTTTAGCAATAACTCATTGTCATGAATCAATATTTTTCGTGTTTAGCTGTTGTTTTAGATGTCTTGTTGAAAATCAAATGAAACTAACGTATATCAGTAGTGTACGGCGTAGATTCATGAAATTAAAAAAAGTTTTAGACTTCTATCTCATTGAATTGGAGCTAAAAGGTAATTTATACCAAGTTTACTTTCTCTATGTGGATGATTATTTCGAAATCTGTAAACTCTAATGTTACTGATAAATGGTTTTTAAAAGTCAAGGTGTTTAGTTCAACTCTGAAAATAAAATTAAATGTATAAAGTGTATTTTAAGTCGGTTACTTAAAAAAATGCTTGACTCAATAGAAGTAAAACTGTGAAGCGCTTCAGATATCTTTTGAGTTACAATGTAGAAGAAGGAATAACTCGTTAACTAGATGTTTTATGTTTATACAGTAAACACTAGTTAAGTCAGTTAATCCTATCTGTATAGGACAACTGTAATTAAAATATTCGAAAATAATCACTCTTTTGAATATGATCTGAAGTCATTCATGCAACAAAAAGAATATTACACATATGTTTCGTTCAAGATTTAGAATCACTATATGGTTTTATACCAAAAAACTACTAGTTTGTAAAAATGAATGAGACTTTAGTAAATGAACGATTTTAAATGAAACCAAAGAAATCTATAAGGTTATGCATTTTATATTGCTTCAAGGTAATTAGTTGGTACAAATTTAATTTCACCAAATGGATGAAATTTGACTAAACTCCAATTGGTATTCCCGTTGCGACCATAAGATCTTATAATTGTCACTAACTGACCTTTGGCCGATATCACAACACTTTTATTTTTAGAAGAAAAGTCATGAGTAATTCTGTGAGTTGGTTTATCGAATAAATCATCATTCACAGAGAGTTTTGAAGTTGAAGGTTGTTCTTTCGTATTTATATATTTAATGTGATCACCTGAAGAAATTCTGCACAGTTTTTGCTCCTGTTGGTTATCAGACTCATGATACTATATAATAGAGGGAAAAATCCATCAAAAATAAATTGTAAGGTAAAAGTCAATCCAATTTTAGAACAGTATTTAACCTTGATTAAAGAAACTGATACAAAAACTACATGACTAACACAGTAATAATTTAAAATCTTTGAGTATACAGTAAACTCGTTACACTGTGCAGAAATTCGAATAAATAGCGAATTTATTTTTCAAAAAACTTGTTTTTAATTATTTGTAAATATGGAATGAATGATTATAATTTTCATCAAACGTTTCTATCTCAAATAATAATCCTTATTTTCAATATCAACTAGTATTAAGAGACCATATTTTTGATGTAAATATAAAAAAAACAAACATCATAGACCATCTGTGTATGTCATCAGAATAATCATTTTTACGAAAATAAATCTTTGAATTGATTATTTAGATTAGTACATCAATGATGATAGTTAAATAGGTAATACCTATTAATAGATTATATTACGCATCACTGGAACTTGAAAAAATCTGGAGGATTTTTATATCAGTAAAAACATGTAGATCAACGTGAAACGATGTTTTTACATAATCTTAACGGTTTCATTATAAATTTGACCATTTCTCTAGATTTGAAGCTTTAACCCTAGTCGTGATTAATTAATTGGTAATCTTGTTATAAAATATGTTTCATAAAAGATAAAGATCTTATATTTTGTCTATTTCTACAATATACATTAAATCGAGACTAAACTAATGCGTCTACCAAGAAAAATTAACAGTATGAAAATTATATGTTCAACTTACAATAATTTTCATTTCGGGATATGGCGATAAGGAATTGCTAATAACACTTCCAGTTGGAATTGTTAGACAGGGTTGAGTATATATATCTGAGGTTGATAGATGACTGCTAACTGACATCACAGCTAGATAAATTTAAGAAATTGTCAAATATATAACTGATTAAAGACAAATGTACAGTGGATTAGAGTGTGAAGATGAAAAATCTCATTAATTGTTTTATGTTTTTCAGTTCCAAATACACAATACTGGATTTGGAAAATGTATAGACATGAAGTATTCTGGAATTTTCAGTTTGACTTAAAATTAAACTAATACAAAGTTCTCTTTCTCAAGTTAATCATGCACCTATGCTTATTCAACATAATAATACCAATGGATATATGACTAAATTCACTCGACAATCATTCGTAACATACTTTGTTGTCTGTGACAAAAGTGGAATAACAAGATTGACGAGGTAAAAACTATCAAGTCAGTACAACTGTAAGAAAATAACACATAATTTGCGCATTCAATTACTCAATCAAAGAAGTGCAATTTCATTCAATCAGTCTGGTAAACTAATGCCAATTGTTTTAAACATCGACTGTATTATTATTTGTATCATACATTGTATCACAAGAACTTTATGGTCATGATTACTCAATAGTTTACAGAAACAGTGTTAATTGCACGATCTAATTTAATATTGAATATAACTATATTTTCTTTAACTAATCATTTACTAGCAACATGTATGTGTAGACATTTCCTCTTGTCGATAAAACAAGAAGTAAGCGTTAAAAACATACAGAGCTTTATTAATTTCCATCGTTATAAATTTATTTAAAAGAAAAATTGTGTTGTGGAGCAAAAATAAAGCCGACTGGTCAACAATAATACTTAGAATATTGTAGACATTTCGACCATCAGTTTGAAGTCAATATAATAAAACATTTCAAAAAGTGACCCAGCAATTAACTTATCATAAAGCAATAATTATTATTTTGAAAATTCAGTTTTGAAGTTCATTAAAAGACAACAATAATTTCAAATACAGACTTGCAGTATTTGTTAATAGTCGATTCAGTTCTAATTCAGAACACTGATTTCTTTATTAATTACAATAGTCGCAAGAATAAGTAATCAATTTATTGAGCTTCAGACAATGTCATGAATGTTTTCTTTACTCAGAAATCGGAATAATACTTAAACTATTCAATTTATTTAATACTCAAATACAAATCAGCTGGTTTACCATTACTTTAGTAACCTTAAATCCCTAATAATCCATTTATATTGACAAATAATACGTGAAATAAGTAAAAAAAAATTTTCAAGCGTAAAAATTCTAAAATCTTACGAGATTCTTGAAGAGGTAAATTATTCTTGTCACTACGCGTTGATTCTTCTTCCCAATTAAGCCCATTAGGTACTTCATATGTTCTATGAGTTCGACAACGTTTTGTTTCGTAGAGAAGAGATTTTAATTTATCTACACGAATAATAAATTCTGCAGGAGATATATTACATCCAGGTTGTATAGATATATTGCTTTTTTCAGTCTGTCGAGAGTATAAAATGTTTTTAGCACTTTAATTAAGGACGTTCTACTATATAAACAATTAAATATTATTGTCTTTGCAAAATTATTTGCAAAGTCTTAAAGTTTAACTTTTTTTTATCAAAATTGCAATTATTCTAAATGTTAATTAATAAACAGAGTCGACCAGACAGAGAAAACAGTTCAAAAACGATTTATTCATAAACAGTGTGCTTTTACATAAAACTGCAAACATTTAATAATACAAGTCGTACTGATCTTTAAAATATTTTTTATTCGTTCATGGCAAGCATCATTTTTTTAATAATATTTATTATTTCATTTAATATGTCTGTTATTTAATATTTTGAAATTAAAATAATTCAGCAAAGTGATTAGAAAGATAAATTAAGTTAACCAAAAGGTGATAGTTCATGAGATAAAGGAAATCCATTCGGGATGCACATATACCAACGTAAACGTATTAAAATACAGTTCAGAATATTAATAACACCATAATGTAAACTCTTACAAAACAGATAGAACTTATGTTGTCACCATTTCTTCAGTATCTTAATAAAGTATCTTTCTTTCCAGTCTTTTGGTGCTTGCTTTCCTTCCCAAATCTTTGTGAAAAGGATGTGACCTTTTCAGATGGATTCCGGAAATTTCGGGGCGGAATCATATAATAATGTCTGCTCAAACTTGGTAACCCTCTTGAGGGATAAGTCGCCGATCAGGGATTTTCAAATATTCTGCTCCTTATTTGTTGCCATGTGCTATTTTTGGTCTTGATATCTACGTCCAATTTCCAGTACCGTATGCTCTTTGGTCTTCATTTCCTCTTGTTAAAGATACCGAGTTAGGGCCCCTACAGCGATGCAGTTTAGTGATTTCCGTAAATCGTGATCTATCCACATCTGTTTTTTCCTAGCCTCCTCCCAAACCGCCAACTAGTTTGTTGCCTACCAGGCGATTATTGCTGATGGCCTGTGGCCAATCAATCTGGAGTATCTTGTAAAGACAACTGTTCATATAAATGCTCGCAGTTTTTGATGATGAATGTGATACTTCTCCAAGTTTTGGCTTCGTACAATAAAATGGCTTTAACCTTTTTATTGAAGATTCCAACTTCGCTATTGGCTCTCAGTTCTTTTGAGTTCCAGATGTTGTTCTGTTGCTGCCCTTGCTTCGCCGATCCATGGATTCACATCTGCATCATATCCTCCTTGTTTATCAATCATGCTACCCAGGTACACAAATGCTCTCACTTCTCCCAGAGCTCGGTAGTTAAGTGTGATGTAATTGTTTCCCTCTGTGTTGCGTTTCAGTATCTTACATCTAACTTGTCCATAGTTAAGATTGAGGTCTACTGTTTCAACAGCTGCTTCTGAACTGGCTGTCTTCTCCTGCATTTGTTTTTGTAAGTATGTGTTACTGTTCCGATACATAACCCTTCTCACTTATCATGGGCTGGAACTACTTGTAACCATCGAAAGGCTTTAGGCATAGTTCTTCTAATAGTATAAATGCTCACAATTTAGCACTGAATGCGTAATCATCAGTTCAGTTGAACAAAATAAAATACAAGGAAAACATTCTGTCAAAAGAAGCTCCACAGTTATGATAAATATATAACTTGTTATATGCAAATATATGAATTTAGCTGAAAAACATTATAGATGTTTTTGGTATACCTTGTTTCAGTGTTAATGCTAATAATAGAATACCAACTTCAACCACACATTGTTCGACTCATCAATTCAACTATTTTTGCAAAAATGATAAAAACAATGATCACTACTAAAATTTTCTAAGCCTACGTGGATTTCGTAAAACGATCTGCTTAATAGATAAAAAGAGTTCTGACGTCAGCAAACATAATGTCATAAAGAGGAAGTTGTGCTGCATTCTACTGATCAAATAATTTCTGAAAATTCAACAGTATTATTATAAGTATGTAAAATTACATTTTATCTAATTTATTGATTTTAACAAGAACATATTTACCACTGAAAAAGAATAAAATTTATACCGCTTTAAAGATTAGACTGCATAACATTTCATAGTGTGTCAAAATTATTTGATAGACAACATTAATCAACACAGTATTACTTGCACATAATAATGCAGTTCAATGTTACTGTAGAACTTATGAAGAATTGATTAATTATAATTCTGTAAATCTATTTATCATGTCACTTGTATTTGTGATGGATGAAGTATGTAAAGTTACTTCTTTTGCACATGATTTATTGATCTAAATCAAACAGCTTCACAGGCTGATTTTTATTGTTTTCGTATGAATAAGAAAGCTTTGTCTTACAACGTTCAGAATTGACTACAATTTTTGAAACTTTTGCCACAATTTGCACAGACATTTTGTTCAAAAGGATAAAAATCTTATCAGTAAGGCAATCATGCACTTATCATTACATTATATAAAGTAAAAGTTTGTTGTGAAAGTATTGATGTATTCATAAAGTTGAACAAAACGAAGTCAGTAACTTTTGTTGATTTTGTCCAAATGGTATGAGACTTTTGAATCCAAGTAATCTAAATAGTGTGGTCATTTGAATCTTATTAATTTGAAAAATATTATTGAACAACTCGTTCATGAATAATAAGAACATCTTTCACTAGTTGGATAGTTTTACTGAAACTTAAGAAGTAGGTACTTGTCTGACTGATTTTATTGTCCAACATTATATTTTATCTAAAACCATATCTTGAATTAAAACAGCATACATAAAGTTATTCAGAAAGATATTTTGTTGAAAAACAATCATTTTGAACAGATTTCTCAATCTATTCTAAGACACAAAAACTAATTTCTCACTATAATAAGTTAAAATTTAAGAGTTTATAGTAATCAAAAAGAGCTGCTCATAGTGTTTACCACATGTATTTATTTATAGGATATCAGTAAGACACTAAATCAGAGATTTTAAACCAGTTTATAAAATGTTCAAACTTAGAATAGTATAAGCGTAAAAACCACACCAATGTTATGCTAGCTTAAATTATGTATTAAATAACTCAATGATAAATACATTCGTACAATTTAAACTGTTTATGTAGACTGTATTCACTATTAATTGAACCAATGGTAGAGTTGCAAATGACAAATCAAGGTCATTATGACATTTATTTTTATAACTTACATCGTTGATACACTTGTGAACTAAATTTTCAGCTTGTTGCATAAGATTTGATTGAAGTATAAAAGCGTATTGACTAGCTGATATTAAAATACTATTTGCACTTTTTACTAATGAAGGTAGAATATTTTGTAGACCAAACTGTAAAGTAGATAGATTTCGTATATTGTCTTCTCTTTGTAATTGCATATTAACAACAGCTTGCTTGACAAAAGAATTGATTTAAGAAAAGAGTATTAATATCTGTATAGCATAGAAATGGAATTTCTGTTTTTGTATTCATACTTACTTACTTACGCCTGATACCCCTCGTCGAGGAGTATAGGCCGCTCACCAGCATTAATCACTGAAAGCTGTGACTGGTTTTAGAAGTTGATTCACTGGTGATTATTATTATTATTATATCCTAATACAGGCTACGGATAAAAAAATATGCGTATGATTTTAAATGTTCAAATGAAAGTTAGATTTCATAGTATACAAACTTCAATAATGAGCAAATGATAAGCATTGTATTTCTTAACAAAGGATGGTAAACAATTTTCAAGATAATGTATAGGTTTATGTAGTTACTTAATTAAGATAATCCTAGAAAAAATTACTCTCAAGAGACTCACCCGTAATTTGAACGTTATTGTTAAGCGTGACTCTGTTCATTATGTCACATAAGTCAACTCAATTTTGATTACTTATTATTTTAGAATTTATGTTCATAATCAGTTATCAAAAAGATGTATGCATAGGAAACTCATCGTCTTAAATCGTTGAGTATTTGTTGTAAACTATATTGATGGTAAGCTTTTCTGGATAATTTCGTCTAACATTAGTGAACATTTATCAAGTGAGAGTTAACTTTTTTTAGTATTGTTAGTAATCACGTTTATTTATTTGAAGTATAGTAAGCCAGAAATTGAATTTTCGACAAAGTAGGGATAACAATGAAACTGCTATGACAACATTTATTAACAGAAGTTTAAATGTTTGCAAAATACGTATTTCAGTGAGTAAAACAATTATAGTTCTGTCGATTCCTCTGACTCTCTTTGACTACAGTCAGCTTGTTTTGACTAGTGAATAATGACTTCGTAAAAATAAATTGCTTTGAATTAAAACGAATATATATAAATCGGGTCAAATTTCATACTACCCATTATTTCGTTTCTAATCGAGATAAATATCATTTAATGAATTTAAACAAAATATAGTTGCAATCATGCGACTGTAAACTAAACCTACTAATGAGTGAATATAATTATGTTGAAGAAATAAATAGCTCAACATGGTAGATAATCAGTTTACTCAATATATGGTCTCAGAGTTAGTGATAAATGTAATCGATAAAAAATGATCTGGTAATTTGATAAGCAAAGTGGTATATTCCCACTACTTCTATGTGTAATACGGTCACAAATCCCAAGTAACCATGAATAATAAAGGCGAGTTAATTAGTACTGAAAGAAAACTATAACGGAAATTAAGTGAACTTTATAACGTTGATTGGTTTTAAACCAAACCTTATTTTTATTTATATTGTTCTAGAAAAATGTTTTTCTAAGGGTAAAATCGACGTATCATTATAGGATTAAGTATAGAAAATTCACAGAAAACTAAGTACTAACTTTTTGAGTTTCCAAGTGTACTTTATGACTTCTCCGCATAAACCATCAAATTACCACTTTTCATTCATGCGACACAGTTATACTTGCATTTTATCAAAACAATCTCAACTGAATTTCAGTTTGTGTTTCTTAAGATGAATAGATAAGGAAAAAATAACTTATCGATTGTGTGATAGAATACTATAAGCTGAAACTTTCATCGGAACATAATACGCAGAATCGCTGTAATTCTTTGAATAACTTACCAGAAATCATGTTATGCAGTATGATTTTATTGACTAGTAACTTTTATAATTTGAATTGTTAACTTTCTTTTTTTACTATATAAACATATGTAAGTAAAGGAAAATTCATAAAATACCTATCCTAATTGATTATTTTTATTTACTATGTTCTTTCATCTTCCAGCAGGATGTGATGTTATATTTACTGATGTCCTGTAAAATGAAAATGTTTAATATCCTGACTACAAAAAGTGACCAGATATGTAATTATGATATTACACTTTATTTTACAAATCATAAACTATTAAAAAGAAAGAGAATTGCAAATTATAGTATTTCGACTAAACATTTCACGAAAAATTCTCATACAATGTGAAGCGACAGACATATGTAAAGTTATTCGTAAAAAATGATATTTATTGATTAAACTTACAACATTTTTATGGTTTTTCATTGAAGCTTCCATTAAAACAATGTTCAATTCTGTATTATCGTATTTATCCAAAAGACGCTTTGAAATATTTATCAATTTTTTCAATTCACTTAAACGATTAAGTACATTAGATGACATTTTTCTCATCTGCAATACATGTTTATAAAAAAAACTTAAGTGTACAATATATTAAACGTTCTTCTTCTGGTTCATAACGTAATCAATTAAATACTTACTTAATTACCCTGTTAACAGTCATGGACGAGCGTAGGTCACCCACCACCATTCTCCATCCAACCCTGTCCTCGGTCACCCTTCCCAGTTGCCACCCATTCTTTTCATGTCTGCTTCAATTTCCCGAAGCAATGTGTTCTCTGGTCTTCCTCCTTTCCGTTTCCCCTCAACAATTGAGAGCTCACCTCGTCATGCAGTTTGGTGATTTCCTCAGTGTATGTCCCATACAATTCCAACGTGTTCTCCTACTTTCCTCTTCAGATGGGAGTTTGTTCGTTCTCTCTCACAGTAGATTGTTGCTGATGGTATCCGACCAACGAACATTGAGTATCTTGAGTCGACAACTGTTTATAAATACCTGTGTCCTTTTGATGATGGTTGTGGCAGTTCTCCAAGTTTCAGCTCCATATAAATGAACTGTCTTGAAGTTCGTATTAAAGATTCTGAATTCGTTGTTGGCTTGCATACAGTTGTCTTGAGTTCCATGTGTTCTTCAGTTTCAGGAATGCCGTACTTGCTTTGTCAATCCTCGTCTTTACGTGTGCATCAGATCCTCCTTGTTCATCGATGATGTTGTCCAGCTATTTGAAAGTTTCCACTTTTTCCAGAGTTTCTCCATTGAGTATGATTGTGTTGGTGATCTCCGTGTTGTATTTGAGGAGGTTGCTTTTTCCCTTATGCATGATGAGGCTACTGCTATGGAGTATGCTGCTACACTGGTTATCTCGACCTGCATTTGTTTTTGTGTATGGGATGGAAGGGTTAGGTCATCTACGAAGTCCAAATCGTTTAGTTACATTCAAACTGTCCATTTTACTCCGTGCTTCTCCTCAATTGTGGAGGTCTTCATGATCCAGTCAACCACCGGAAATAAGAAGAATGGAGGAGAGTAAGCAACCTTGTCCGACACCTATCTTTGTTTTGAACGTATCTGTCAGATGTCCTGCTTTCACGACTTTGCAGTGTAATCTGTCGTATGAATTCCGTATGACGTTGACGATTTTCCCTGACACAGCACAGTGTCTAAAACGGTTCCATTCACTTCGCCGATCTACACTGTCCAACACTTTCTTATAGTCAGGGAAGTTGATGTATAGTGATGACTTTTATTCAATTCGTTTCTGCACAATGATGGTCCGTATTGCACAGTATAATCAGATGTGATTACAATGTAATTTTACTTACTTACTTACGCCTGTTACCCCTCGTCGAGGAGCATAGGCTGCTCACCAGCATTCTCCATCCAACTCTGTCCTGAGCCTTCCTTTCCAGTTCTTTTCAGTTGCTATTCATCCTTTTCATATCGGCTTCTATTTCCCGGCGTAGTGTGTTCTTTGACCAAATATATTTCAGAAACCATCGGTTGACATATCTGACTATCTCCAAACAATGATTTGCTGTCACTCAAGCACAAAAGATAATTCAATCAAATTACCTAGAAATAATCAAGTTTTTTTATCTAGTCATACATGACATCTAAATATTTGCCGTTGTCGGCGGCTGTCGTGAAGTTTCAGGGCTTTAGCTATGACCTTTTTATGTAATAGTGAGTGCACATCCTTTAAAATGTCTCCGTCTGCAACAAAACAGCTGTCTAATGTTTCCATATTTTCAGTAATTGTTTTACTGTCTTCAGTGTAATATACATTAGATCTCTTTCTGGGAAAATATAGATCGTCAGTCATAACCAGATGGATTTACACAAAATGCAAAACACTAATATTATGAGAGAGATAAAAATAAAGTTTTATTAACCAAATTCGATCAATTAAAAACCTTATTCGGAATAATTAGATAAGGTAAACAACTCATTCAGTTTTATAATATTATGAATACTTTACTAAAATCTTTTCTTATTTTAAAGTATAATTCAGTGATGACCGATGTTTAAATGTTCCACATTTCAGAATTAAATAGGATAAAAACAACTGAAAATAGTTTTAAAAATTACAAAATTAACTAGAACTGAGCATTTGATACGATTAATGTTATGTTCATCAAAACTTAAACCCAGATACATATAACTAATAAGCCTTTATATAGTATATAATACAAGTGCTTAAATTCACTGTCAAGTTTTATTTAACATACATTCAATTTGACAATACATTTTAATAGAAAATATAATTTACTGAAGAAACTATATAGAATTATGGAGATAGTGATATGCATAGCTTACATATATATCATCCATATAATGAATTAATGTATCAAATGCAATTTCATAGTTTATTATTAGATCGATAGGTAATTCATTTGATGAACAATTATTTGTTGGTATATCAGGATGAAGTTTGATTGTGCTTTGTTGTAAAAATGTTTTTTTCATGAAACAGATAAAGTCTTTATGTGCCAATATAAATCTCTATAAAATAAAAAAAACAATAATTAAAATAATTTAATATTTTAAAGTGAGGAATTTGGAAAACAGAATTCAAAACTGAATTATTAAATTTCTATGCTTAGAGTTATTTGCTAATAAAATGAATTTGATTGAAGAACATTATATTCATGGATATGAAAACGTAGCCGTTTATCGTTTGATGTTAGTTGGTGAGGAATTATTGATAGTTCAAAATGTATCATGATTTTGCAATAGGGACAAATTAAATATTTCTCTAATGTATTTAAGAATATATTGCCCAATGTTTTTGAGTACTTTAAGTGTAATTTAGTCATCTGTAAAATGTATAATAAGTGTACTGATGATTATATTTTAGTTCATAAATAGCACTTATATTAAATGGTTGTAGGTTACCAGTAAAGTTATTTGGAGATGTTAATTATTATCTTTAACTATCATTAGCAAGATTTTGTTTGGTAATTCACAATAAATGGAGCACTGAGTAAATCGTATGTTAGAAAATGAAAAAGTAAGCCTTTATACTAAAACTTCTGGTTTAAAATAAACTCCAGTAGATCATTTAATCAAACTATTTATTGTTAACTGATACATACAGATTAGTACGTAGAACTTAAATCTGAGTATTAACATAGTGAGAAACTTTATCGTTTACCTCATTTCATTTAAAAGAGCAATGAAAGTTGCTAAAATATAAGGCGAATAAAATGCCAAAGGTGGAAAATCGGAAAGACACACAAGTACTAGTATCGAGACTTTAACTTATACTCAAGGTAAGTTTAAAGAGCTACCGTGAATTGTAAGATAATATAGAATTAAAGCTTGTGATATTAACCCAACACTATGAAAGTGCTTCATGCCGAATGAAAGACAGAATCCCTTGTCAGTATGGAATCATATCTTCAGATTGATTGTATTCATTGTAGTGCATTTTATATTCTAAAGCCATATCGTGAAATCTTGATTTTCCTCAACGAACATTTAAACTACGCAAGAAGATCGGGTAATTATCCAACTTGGAACTTAATGAGTCCAACCAGTAGCGGTATTAAAGTTCCTAATTTGCGATACTGCCTAGTGGTCATTCATAGTCATACGTATTAATGGCAAGCAAAACAAAATGACAATATACAAAATACTATACTATTGTTGGAACACCTTTTATCATCAGTAAAACAGAATCTAATATAGAATTTTGTTTAATAACAAGTACATGAATTGATACTTTACTAACAATAACTAAATATCGCATCGGTGTATTTAATGCTTTTTACCATGTCTGTTCATAATTTTGACACTTTTACAACTTGAGAACATTTTTTTATTTGTGACTATATACATATCATGGTGTTTCTATCATATGTTTAATTGTTTTTCTTAATTCAGGAAAAAGGGTAATTACTGAAAACATGAAATACGTGGACTTCAAATGAAGGATAAAATAAACTCGAGATTTTGTTGTTTTAAGGTTTGTTTTATTTAGCCAAACGGAAGCATTTTTTTTATCAAAAAGTGACATCAACTAGAAAGCAAATAAAACAGATACTTTTCCAAGTTCAAGAAGCCACAATACTGTATCTATAATTAAAACAGGAACACGGAAAGCATAAAAATGTTTAGACACAAATTGAGCATTCTAAGAATACTTTTTTTTATCCCAGACGTTTTATATAATCATGGATAATTGCCTTGTTCCTTACGTGATTGAATGTGAGATCTTACCCGAGTTCTCTTACTTCGAGACTCAACAGCACTCTGTAATGATGCACAAGATTTCTCGATATGATTTATGGCTTCTCGTTCTGTTAGAAACTTTTGTTGAATCTGTTGACAAACGAAAACAACAATAAAAAAAACAATGCAACTGTCGATTAAAACAATGGTTGTCTAGGCAAGAAATTAACTCCGGTTCATTGTAAAACATTATGTATTTTCGGTTTGAAATCAAAAATATTTCATACTAGTGTTTGAATACCTGGAAAATAACCCCTTTAAAACGATTCTTTAGGTAGTGGCCAAATTTATGGTTTAGTTTAGCGTCGATTAAATATTAAATAATCTCTTTGGAATATGAACTTTTATATTAGTCTGTTTACTTGACTCTGGTTGCACTCTATCGATCCCTCTGCACTGCCGCCACTAGCAAATGTAAGTCTTGGTGTTAGGTAGTTGAAGGTAGTCTGAAGGAAAACTTAAACATAAGTTCTATCTTAGTTTGTATTCACCACCAGTATTTCTCTGTTATCGTTGACAAAGCGATATTACCCTATGGATTTGAACTGCACTATTCAGCATCAAGTGTATACCACAATAATTAAAAAGCCTAAGTAAATTTTTCAGCCGATGCATTTACTGAGAACCCAGAACTCGGATTTTCTGTCTAGAGTAGTGGAATTGATTGAGCATTTTGTGGTTCCAGATATCCTGAGAATAATAGAATGTAATTTGGGGAATTTCAAATGACTGTCTTCAAATATTTAATATATTCCATTGAGCTGTCGAATGATTTAAACTCCCCCTGTAGCTCTTCTAGAGTTACTGCTGGTCCCAAGCCCGAGTAAACGAGAAGGGTTGAGCATGTGGTTAGCCACCCCATCCCGTAGAAAAACTAACTCACTAAAAAAACACTAACCAGGAAAAATAATTCAAACGTTCTAAACTCTACCCTGGAAGTTGAAGGAAGAATTATGGCGCCTCATGATGAAAGCCAAGATTTTTCGGAAGTCATGAGGCCGATGCCCCTTCTAACAACCAGAGCAACACTCTCTATAGGTACACGGAACGTCCGGACAATGTAAGAGACCAGGAAGACCATTCAAATAGCACTGGTAATGAGGAGATACAAATTGGCAGTACTTGGAATCAGCGAAACCCATTAGACACAAGCTGGACAACAAAGGCTAGGTACAGGAGAGATGCTGCTGTACTTCGGTCACGAAGGAGAAAATGCTCTACACACTCAAGGAGTTGATCTAATGCCGTCCAGAGAAGCACGAAATGCACTTGTAGGATGGGAATCTCATGGATCCAGAATTATCAAAGCATCATTCGAAACAAAGAAGGAGGGGATCACAATGAATGTTATCCAATGTTATGCACCCACAAATGATAGTGACAACGACGATAAAAATCAGTTCTACTGGAGGCTGCAATCAATTATAGATTAGTGCTGAAGGGAGGACCTCACCATCCTGATGGGAGATCTAAATGCTAAAGTTGGAGTGGACAACACAGGATATGAAGATATAGTGGGATGACATGGACTGGGAGAGAGAAATGAAGATGGGGAGAGGTTTGCAAATTTATGTGCATTCAACAAATTGGTTATAGGTGGCACGATATTTCCACACAAACGCATACACAAAGCTACATGGATCTCACCGGACCACGTCACAGAGAATCAGATAGATCATATTTGTATCACTAAAAAATTCTGAAGGACAATGGAACATGTGAGAACAAGGAGAGGAGCCGATATAGCTTCAGATCACCACCTGGTTGTGGCCAAGATGAAACTGAAGCTAAAGAAACACTGGACATCTGGACAAACAGCATTACAAAGGTTCAATACAGCCTTCCTTTGAGATACTAACATACTCAACGAATCCAAGATAACTTTCAACAACAGGTTCCAAGATTTACAGGATCTACTGAAAGAACAACAAACTACGATGGAGAACAACTGGAAAGGGATTAAAGAAGCACTATTTTCAACGTGTTAGGAGGTTCTGGGTGGCAAGAAGCATCATAAAAAGGAATTGATCTTTATGGGAACCCTGCACAAGATTGAAGAAAAGAAGAACAAGAAGACAGCAATGAACAACAGTCGAACACGAACAGAGCAAGTCAAGGCACAAGCAGAATACGCAGAAGCGAACAAGCAAGTGAAGAAGAGCATTAAAGTCGACAAGCAGAAATACATGGGTGAACTAGCAACGACAGTGGAAAAATCTTCAAGAGAAGGGAATATGAAACAACTATATGATACAACGAAGAAGCTAGCGGGCAGATATAGTAAACGAGAGAGACCAGTCAAGGACAAAGAAAGAAAGACAATCGCGGAGACTCAAGAACAGAGGAAAAGATGGGCAGAATACTCTGAGGAACTGCTGAATAGTACAGCCCCATTGAATCCACCGGACATCGAAGAAGCACACACAGACCTTCCTATATCTGTCACTTCACCAAAGATCGAAGAATTCAAGATAGACATCACATAAATCAAGAATGGGAAAGCGGCAGGACCTGACAATATAGTAGCCAAATCACTGAAGTCAGACATTGAAGTAACTGCAAACATGCTTCATGTTCTATTCAAGAAGATTTGGGAAGAAGAACAAGTGCCAACGGACTGGAAAAAAGACCTCATTAAGATACCAAAGAAAGGTGACTTGGGCAAATGTGAGAGTTACAGGGGCACCACACTGTTGTCAGTACCAGGAAATGTTTTCAACAGAGTGTTGCTCAACCGGGTGAAAGACGCAGTAGACGCCCAACTTCAAAATCAACAGGCTGGATTCCGTAAGGATCGATCGTGCACAGACCGAATTGCGACAGTACGGGTCATCTTTGAACAATCAATTGAGTGGAATTCGTCACTATACATCAACGTCATTGACTATGAGAAGGCGTTTGATGGTGTGGACAGGAGAACATTATGGAAACTTCTTCGACACTATAGTGTTACTGAGGTGATTGTCAACATTATCCAGAACTCATACGACGGACTACAGTGCAAAGTTATGCATGGAGGACAGCTGACAGATGTATTTCAAGTGAGAACCGGAGTCAAACAAAGGCTGTCTACTCTCCCCCTTCCTCTTTCTTCTAGTGATTGACTGGATTATGAAAACCTCAACATCTGAGGGGAAGCACGGAATACAATGGACATCTCAGAACCAATAAAACGATCTGAACTTCGCAGATGACCTAATCCTCCTATCTCATACACACGAACAAATACAGGTGAAGACAGCAAACGTAGCAGCAGTCTCTGCGTCCATTGGCCTCAACATATACAAAGGAAAAAGCAAGATCCTCAAATTCAACACAGAGAGCTCCAACCCAATCACAATTGATGGAGAAACTCTGGAAGAGGTGTAAACATTCACGTACCTGGGAAGCATCATTGATGAACAAAGAGGGTCGGATGCAGATGTGAAGGCGAGGATTGACGAAGCAAGTACAGCATTTCTACAACTGAAGAATATATGGGACTCAAAACAACTGTCAACTAACTTCAAAGTGAGAATCATCAATACGAACGTCAAGACAATCCTACCGTACGGAGCTGAAACGTGGAGAACTACCACAACTATTGTCAAGAGTGTAAAAGTATGTGAAGACAGTTGTCTCTGCAAAATACTCAACATTCACTGGCCGGATACCATCAGCAACAGCCTTCTGTGGGAGAGGACAAACCAGCTTCCAGCTGAATAGAAAACTAGGAAAAGACGTTGGAAGTGAACCGGACATACATTAAGGAAATCACCAAACTGTACCACAAGGCAAGCCCTAACTTGGAATCCGGAAGGGAAGTGGAAAAGAGGAAGGCTAAAGGACACATTACGCCGGGAAATAGAAGCAGATATTAAAAGGATGATTGTTAACTGGAAAGAACTGGAAAGGATCGTCCAGGACAGAGTTGGATGGTGAATGCTTGTGTGCGGCCTATGCTCCTCGACGAGGGGTAACAGGTGTAAGTAAGTATCGAATGATGTAACCAACCTTTTGTGTTGCAGATTCGATTAATAGAATTCATTTCGTATTTTGGTCTTGTACTAGAAACTGTTTGACTGTTGAGAAATCTACTACTTAAAGGCAATCTTACTTTACGAGTAGCTTCTGAGCCCGAGCTACGTGCAGCCATTGCTATTATTCTTTTAGTGCTCTTGTCAACTAATTGAAATAGAGAATATTTTCGCGTTTCTTCAGAAACACTGGCACCTATAAATGGTAATGAAAATAAGAACAATAATGCTAATAAAATTCTTGTGTTAAATGTAATTTGTATTATTATGTATAATAATGGCTAGTTTATAATAAGTTTACTCATAAATTAAACAGATACTCTATTTAAACAAATACAAGATTTCTGATATATACATTCAACGGCACAGCTATTATAAGCCAACTGTTTACCATTAATTAATTCGTAAACACAGAGGAGTAAACACTTTGTTGTTACTTTATCAAATTGTGAAAGTTACAGTTTTAGATGAATTATGATTTCGCAGGATGGATTACATGTTGTAGAATAAAGAAGGGCTAACACTTTAGGTTCAAAATTTTGTAAACTCGTAAAGCATACTTAAAACCAGTAAACGTAATTGGTCTCGTGACAATCATATACGTGTACACTTTTGGACAACTATAATCTATGTACTAGGAACTAGTACATAATTTCATACAAAATGACATTATAAGTTTTAAAGCTTCTTAGTTGCATCCTAAGATTAGATGTCATACCTTGCATAAATACAGTTATTTAGGTGTTAAGAGATAGTCCACGACATAAATATTGTCAAAATATTCACAATGTTCAATGATTATATGTTCTACACAATTACTTAAGTGAATTCTTATTACATTCATTTTACACCTTCGTTATAATGTGTAGTTTAAAAATGAACAGCTGATATCATGTTATAACGTACCCCCTGAATAACAACAGTTGATATTTTTATAATACAATATGACTTTAGTTCTGAAGCTAAAACTATGTTCAACCGTATAATCGGTGGAGTTAAAAATTGAATAGTATATACGGACATCAAAATTATTATAGTTTAGTAAATGACAATTAGTGCTTGATCGTTTTGTTCCTCGTGGAAAAAAATTGATTTCTGTATAATTTCTGACGAAAGTGTCTCTCCGTTCAAATATTTCATAGGTCTGTAAGGATAAATAAAATTGTTATATTCGGAATTAATGCTTGATTACGGTATATGAGGTAAGTGCTGATACTAGATAAACACCAGCTTCCTTGAGGTTTCAGATGGTCCGAAGGCACAAGATCTAAAGTTGTTAGAATTATTCGATGGTAGCTTTCCACTAAAAAAGGAGTCGAAATTCAACCATTCACCTTTTGAACTTCAGTCGATTTAAGTTATACCCAATTGATTGTCTATTGTCATAAGTGATCCTAGTCTCTTTTTTGATATGGTTGTTTTGTTTCAAAACACTGATCCGTTCGTGATATTCTCATTATATATTCATATTTAACTACAAATATTTAAAATCTAGCTGTTTGACAGTCGATCGTGTAAAAATTTGTTTAGATATAATATAATATTATATTAAAAAGAAAAATGTAACTATAAGATACATGTAAGTGTTAAACAATTTGAATGAATACTTACAAATCTCTTTCCATCGTTTGACTTCATTCACGTCATAGGCTAATTGATCAAAGTTGTTGAACATCTGCGTAGTTGCTAAACAGTCTGGATGATTTATTGGTGTCACCTATATATCAAACAAAAAATAGTTGTATATATAATTTTTTGACTGATGTCGTGTTTATGATGACTACTTACTTACTGTATAAACATTTTCATACAGTCACATCATGACACAAAAACCATAGACTCGTTACTAATTAGCTTTAATATACTCGAACAAATATTCTGATACAGAACTGTGACATATAGAGTAGTTAGTTCATAGTAGATTTTAGATAAAAACTAACCTATCCTATAAAAAATGAATATTTAACATGATAAATTTTGTGTTTACTTACAATATATTTTAAATCTTAAATGTTGTATTCAATTTCCCACAACAAGAATTCAAGATATCGACGCTATATTATTGAGTAAAGGCTAATTACTAATATGTCTCGTCTACGTTTACATATAAATCTATACTAGAATATTTCATGAAAAACGGAGTAGAGGCTGAGAATAATATTAACCAATGAATAAAAGATACTTATACAAAGGAATAGTAGAAGAAATCCTTTGGAATCTGTATAATGTACCACAAACTATATATATTATAAAGGATTTTCTCCCAACAACTTTTAATTGTCATATACAGGTTATCAACAAGGATAAAGTCCGTATTATTTGTTATTCTAATAGATGAATGCCACAAACGTTTTCAAAATCCTTACTTGTTGTAATTTGACTAGAAATTATAATTAGGTCACAAGGCAGACAGATTCAAAATTAAGTTTAAAAAGAATAGTATAACAGCAGGGTATGTGTTACTGATTTCCCAAGTAAATAAATTCAATGAATTAATGACTGGACGGAAGTTTTGTTTTATAACACATCTACCATATTAACTCTCAAACAATATCAATACAAATAGATAGGTGGATGAATAATAGGTTTAAGTGAATAATGCCGATAGTTTATACTACTGTGTAGTTTCGTTTTATCAATAGACATTTGACGTAGAAGCAGGAAAATTCATTTAGAACATTTATGGAGGGCATACATTACTTTCTGAAGTTAAAAAACATGAAATTACTTCAGTCAGAAATACTTTTGTCAGAGAATCTAATTTATCACAAAGCAATGTATGAGTAAAAATCCATGTAGCATTTTACTTAAAAAATACATTTTTATTTATAAACAACAGTTTTCATTTTCTTATGACCAATATTACTTATTGATAGATAATTGAATGATTGTAGCCCTCAATTGCCCTGATACAGTCAAGAGTAGGGAGATTCAGTCCTCGCTCTCCAAATGCTCTCACACGGCCACGCGTATAAAGCCACTGCCATGGAAGTCCTGATCGCTGCCTTCTCATGGCGGGAGTATTGTTTACGAAATCGAGAGAACGAGAAGCAAATATCTGGAGCTTTGACCGGGTCATTAGTTATGGAAGATCCACATAGGGGAGTTGGAAAACCCTGATTCCAAATTAACGATGCACAAAGGCCCCAGGATTCTGAGGGAATAAAAGGCGTACGAACCTATTGTTGATCACCGGTTACCGTGGGACTGCATATCCTAACGTTGCTCCACTGTCTGATGGATCAGATCTCCAGGTGAAAGACTCGGGGAGTGGCCTTCTAGGAAAGTCACCTGCTTCAATTTGAGGGTCCGGTTGGTATACCAGCCCTCACACAAATCGAATGATTTGTGTTGTGCATATATCTTTGGCAACTCATTGTACCAATGTTTATGTGTTTAAATAATAAATAAATATTTGAAAAAAGTAATCTCTTTAAAATACAAAAATAATTAATTGCTAGAAATGAAAGTATTAAATCAGCTGACTGCAAACATACACTATTTTTTCTAGTCTGAATAATATGAGTGTTAAGTGGGTTTTTTAAGCTTCAGTCAAACGACATGAACGAGAACCAATTAATGGATATAACAGATTACTTATATAAATATTTACTCTTGTATACAAACTCACATCTTTCAATAATTCAAACAGTTGTTTTAGCTTAACTAATCTTTGAACAGGTTTAATTAATTCATCATTTAAAGTCAATATATTTGGACGTTCACTTTGTAGATTTTTGAAACCAAGCACTGAAAACGCTTGAATTTCTGGATTCTGAAAAAAAAACAGTCATTTGAATACACAGATAAAATAACTGAACTAATTTTCTATCGTTTCATAGGTATATCACAACCTCCTCCCAAAAAGAAACAGAAGTATAAGTGTAACTTGAATTGATGTTGAACTTTGTTTAGTAGATTATGTTCAATTGTTATAGTATTTTTTAGTTGTTCATGAAACTTTACAAACTTTCCATATTAAGCTCTGTGCTACCGATTCATTTACACTATGGTAACTAGTTATTTTTCTAATAACTGATAAACTATGGATCTTACTGTGTTACATTTTAGTGGGTTATTTTCATGTATTGATTTGTAAGGACGTCAAATATTATACGACATAATACAAGTTTTTAAAACGCGGTTGTTTTATAACCTATATATAGCATTAGATAGTTCACAATTTCTATGTCAATCTTTTATCAAAAATACGACTTATGGTATAAATCAATTCTCTCATCGAAACTCAAACACATAATTGAATTGTTACACAATACATGTTGAAGGATTGTGTTTTTAATTTATTTATGAGACTCAAAAAGAGAACAAATGTTACTAATCAATATATCGATCAATGAATAACAGTAATTAACTAACCTTTGTGGAAGCATCTACTGAAAAATTTAAGATATACGTCTTCAATGCTTCATTCATAGATAATCTGAACGAATTTATACATGTAGCTAATTAAAAAAAATGCAGAAGTTGTATCCACAGCCGCATACAAAAAAATCAATTATCTTAGTTAACTGTTTTGACCAACATATACATGCATATGCAAATATATATATATATATATATATATATATATCACATGTAGTAAGGCTGCGTATAAAAACATTATCTTATTATAAGTTTAGCTAATAGATATAAACTGCACATATAATCTCAGTCAACAATAGTTAGCCTAAAAACGCTAACTCAGGTAATGGAAACATAATATTTCTGAATCAACAAATCATTCCAACTATCTTCATGTTAATTTTCATACTTCCAAAAATAATTTTAAACATCGATTTATTCATTAATATCCTAGTCTTTGTGCTTGTCGTGTAAACAAGTATTACACATTACGAGACTATTACATGACCTTTTACTGGTATCATGATCTTCTTTATGCATTCAACAATTATATATATATATATATGTACACTTCAGATAAATACCAAGCTATATGTGTTTAAAAAAGCTCCTGGAGTTGAATGAAATCCGAGAACCTAGTCATTATTCTCTTTAAACGGTATAAACGATTTCCGCTAATATAATTTTCGGCTTTAATGATAAAAAAAGTACGAAGATAAACCTGGTAAATTTTCTTCAGCTGCTCCCTATAGTTTTTCTCAACAAAGTGATAAGATCAAAACGGTTTCATCATAACGTATGCTCACAGGAATGAATTCATTTGTTTTACATTTGTAAGCCTACTATAAAATTACCGTAATCACTGCAAGGATTATCCCAAATGCCTATAACATGACAGTATCTGAAGTATATATTTTATTGACAATGTTGTATTACACATTCAGCTGTTGTGAAGATATAACATTTCCAAATCGGGTAATTTTAAATAAGATATATAAAAATACATGTGCTAACTAACATCTTACCGATACAAGCATTACCAAGTTGGTCATTAGTATATTTAGATATTTCTTTTTGTAACGCCATTGAAATATCATCAGAAACACGTACCAATTGATCCAAATTTCCCAATAATGAATATCGATTAGATTCAGTAACCTGATTTTGTATACACATACAGTGGAGAGGTAAATCACTGTTTTGCTCGGTGAAAATTTGTTGAATTGACACTAAAGTAATGATCTAGGGAGTAGATTTCACACTTAATATTCGAGAACTTATTCCCAATGAAAGTTTATGTTTATATATACATATGTCTGCTGATTTTTTTAACAAGGAGACTAGCAAATATTTACTAGATCAATAACCTGTAAAGAATTAGGCTTAATTCACCTGTGATCGGAGAGCTTCATTATGATAGATAACTGAATGGAGTTTCCACTAATGAACGTGTTCTCATCTAAACTGTATCAATTTGATCATTTTTAATATCTATTCAACTCAACTTCAAAATACAAATAAGCGGTATGTTTCGCGTGATTACCACCTCTAGTTCAGTAATGAAACTTAAAACTGGTAGTGTTACTGTGATTCAGGATACTGTGTCGTAAGAGACTTAAAAATATTAAGTAACTAAAAATTAAGTGTCCAATTGTATTAACTTTGGGCGTAAAATATGCACACAACCATGTTGGCCTAATTATTGTGGTAAAAACACTTAACTTTCTGTGGAATTATTAGTTCCATTTATGGGTAAGATGTCGATTAGCACGTAAAAAATATTAGATAAACTATCATTTTGTCATAAGTTAACCAATTTAGGCGGTTATGCGACCAGATCATTAAAAAAACAGTAAGTTCGATTTATTGTCTGACAATGTGGATTCTCTTTTCTATGGGAAATAGGGGTTTTCAACTTTCCGAGATTTCTTTTAATCAACACAACATATCTTTATTTCTCAGATTGTCTAAAATGAATGTAACTGGTTTTTGCATACATACATGATTTTCTGAAGTTTTTGATATTCAGACGACATTGTAGATAATCTATGCTTAGCAGGTTAGTGTTGTTTTACTAAATTATCGTTTATACTAAAGAAATATATAAAAATATACAACATTCCTTCCAAAATCAAAATAGTTTTGTCAGTACCAGTAACAGCCGTTTTGTTTTTAAAATAGTATGAAGAGAAATAACGACACTAATTGTAAAGTTATTTTGTATAATTTTTGTAACTATTTTTAAGTCCGATGTCCAGAACACCGAAATGAAATCAGGCAATTTCAAATGTGAAGTAATGGATATTCATTCTGCATTGTAATCTCTGATGACGTTTAAAATTGTAATTTTTGGAAAAGTAATAAAAAGATTGTGAACAAAAAACAGGTAAAATAAGCAGTTTATTACCGTTGAACTAACAGAATCAAATGCAATCAAGACATTTTTCATATCTGACACAAAATCAGCTTGCGTTTTCACTAATTCTTTTACTACATGTTTTCTTTGTTTAAATGATGCTGATAATGATGTTGAAGCTGACACAGATCCTGATGTCGATACCGATGAACTTGAAGAAGCAGATGAACTAGGTTTTCTGGATTTACTACTAACATCGTCTTCATTATTTGTAGTTTCCTCAGGTAAAATGAATCCATAACTCAAATTGCAGCTTCTCATTGGTCTGTAATTGATATTATTGTCGGAAAGTTTGCTCACAACTTTTCGACTGTCTATTGTAATTGCTGGTAGACTCAAGCAAAATGAATGCGTTCTCTTTGACAGATCTATAAAACAGTTTTATATAACTATCTTTTAACTGGAAATGAAAATGTCACAGTAATTAAAAATACAATTTCAAACCCAAAACTTGTAACAAATATGCTGAACGCATAAGCAACCTGTGAAACATTATGGTGTAAGCAAAATTCAACTCATATTCTAGTTATGTGACATTTCAAAAGTAGTATATACGAATATATGATGGCGTTTTATGAGAAAACATAGTCATTTCTGGTCAAATACTTCTATTATATAAAACAATAATATTATTAACTTATAAATTGGTTGAATATTTATTGCAATATTATGTAACGTTAACATTATTAGACATCCAACTTTCAATTCAACAGACCGGATACCGTAAGGATCGATAGTGCACCAACCACTTCTTGACACTGTGGATCATTGTGTAGTAACCAATTAAATAAAAGTCATCACTATACATCAACTTCCCTGACTATAAGAAAGTGTTGGACAGTGTAGATCGGCGAAGTGAATGGAACCGTTTTAGACACTGTGCTGTGTCAGGGAAAATCGTCAACGTCATACGGAATTCATACGACAGATTACACTGCAAAGTCGTGAAAGCAGGACATCTGACAGATACGTTCAAAACAAAGATAGGTGTCGGACAAGGTTGCTTACTCTCCTCCATTCTTCTTATTTCCGGTGGTTGACTGGATCATGAAGACCTCCACAATTGAGGAGAAGCACGGAGTAAAATGGACAGTTTGAATGTAACTAAACGATTTGGACTTCGTAGATGACCTAACCCTTCCATCCCATACACATCAACAAATGCAGGTCGAGATAACCAGTGTAGCAGCAGACTCTGGAAAAGGTGAAAACTTTCGAATAGCTGGACAACATCATCGGTGAATAAGGAGGATCTGATGCACACGTAAAGACGAGGATTGACAAAGCAAGTACGATATTCCTGAAACTGAAGAACACATGGAACTCAAGACAACTGTATGCAAGCCAACAACGAATTCAGAATCTTTAATACGAACTTCAAGACAGTTCATTTATATGGAGCTGAAACTTGGAGAACTGCCACAACCATCATCAAAAGGACACAGGTATTTATAAACAGTTGTCGACTCAAGATACTCAATGTTCGTTGGTCGGATACCATCAGCAACAATCTACTGTGAGAGAGAACGAACAAACTCCCATCTGAAGAGGAAAGTAGGAGAACACGTCGGAAGTAGAGATCAAAAGAATGGATGGCAACTGGGAAGGGTGACCGAGGACAGGGTTGGATGGAGAATGGTGGTGGACGACCTACGCTCGTCCAGGAGGGTTAACAGGCATAAGTAAGTAACGTTAAAGAATAATAACCCAACATTTCAGTTGATCAATAAACAAAGTAGAAATCCTTCATACCAGTTGATAGATTTATAATAATTTAAAAAGTACAAGTGCACAATGTGATATTACGTGGTATGTAGCATCTCTGAGTAGTCAACAGTCTCATGTTGTTAAGTTCTCTAATCGGAATGAATAATGTCACTAAGGTTTACGTGTATGTTTTAGAATGCATGACTTCATAACAAAGTATAGTTTGTTGGATATACATTTTCGAAATTCATTGACAATAAGCCGTGTACGCAGCTTTTATTAATCGATGATAGTCAATATCTGTGGTCTACCGGTGAATTTGTGCAAGTTAATTCTGTACGGTGCAATTAGGCATTCGCAGATACCATATCTCCAATTGTTGAATGGGAACGCTGAATCCCATTTCTAAAAGGAAGGGGCAATAAACTTCACTGAAATTACAAAAAACACAGCTGATGAAGGCTAGTCAGTGAAAAAGCTAGGTCCAGAAATTTCTAGGGTCTATCTTCTACTAGACACAATATTTTAAGGAATCTGCTTTCATTGTATTCGTCCAACCGTCTAACATATAAACTTTCTTAGAGAAATATTTTAGAAAGATATTGATTATTTAAAGAAGTTAGCCATTCTTATGAATTTTGTTGGAACAATGAGAAAGGGAGTTGATCTAAAAAATGTGATTTATTTGCGCTATACATTTTGAATAATCTGGTCACACATATAATCATCAAGGCATTTTATCTGAAAATTAATAAAGGTTAGTTAAATAAGAGTTCAAATAAACAAAATAATTATAAATAAAGAGAAGATAATTATAATCGCGTGGAAGGAATAGGCCATAAAATGGTTTAAAGATTACCAGGGTAAATTCAAGGTTGCGACAAGTTGTTACTGTACTCATAAAGAGGGCTTTGATATGCGAATAGCAAAGACTTCTATAAACCCAAGAATTCATACTTGACAGTTTCTATACAAGGTTTTAAAAGGTGTACTAATGTTAGTTCTATCCTGCGTTTTGATTATATGTTTTGCTATCAATGAACATGGTTTACTACTTCCCATTTTCATCAGAGCACTTAGCACCAACTGGTTCTGAAGCCATCTGGACAAATGTTTCATAACTTTTGACTGTGTTTTTCAACGGCACCTACCTATATATTCATGTCCCCAAAAAAGTGTGAACTGATGTGATTGGATGTGACGAGATCGTGTGTGCTATGAACAGATCTATGTAGAATTATAAGCTCAGTTTTTTAATCACGATCAATTTAGCAAAGTAATATATTTACTCAATGACTGCGTTTATTTTTGGTCTCCAAGCCATACTGTTTGATTCTAATCTAAATAGTAAACAGTTATAAACCCTATTCTTTGCAGAAGAATTAAAGTGACGGTTTTGAGTTAACTGACGTTACACCTATTTATATCTAGGTTAACCAAAAGTCTACGGAACGATCGTGAGCAGTGGTGAGCAACAAAAGCAAAAAAAGGAAAAACGCAGTCCGCTGCAGACGGCACCAGACAACTCTTAAGACTAATAAAAGAAACCGGAATTTAGAAGTCATTCGTAGGTGATGTAATCTCGGAAAAAGATGAGACTCTTATCTGCTCTCAGCCCAGACGTTTAGAACGATGGGTGGAACACTTTAAAGAACAGTTTAGCTGGCTTTCAGCTACTCTACAGTTACCGACCGTTCCCAAACAGTCTGAATGGAACATTGAAGTAGGTCCTCCAACTCTAGCTGAAGTTCGAAAGGCCATAGATAGTCTGAAACGAGGAAGAACAGCTGGTCCTGATGGATTGGCTCCAGAGGTCTTTAAATTTGGTGGTCCAATTTTAGCGATTAGGTTGACTAATATTTTAGCTAAAATCTGGAAGTACAAATATATAAGAAGGGGTCAAAATCATCCTGTGATAACCATAGAGGGATTAGTTTGACTAATATAGCATCTAAATTATTGACCTCAATAATTATCGGGCGCTCAACAAAGACTCGTGAACTACAAACACGAGAAAATCAAGATGGCTTCAGACATGGTTGTGGCTGCATCGAAAACATATTCACCATTCTCCAGACCTTAGGACACAGGCATGCTTACTGACGTCAGAGGATGACGGCTTCCCTTGGCTTAAAGGAAGCATTTGACTCTGTAAACCAAGAGGTCCTGTGGCAGTGTCTGTCATTGAAAGGTGAACCTCAGAAGTACATAAACCTTGTGAAGGCTCTTTACTCGATCACTACTAGTCAAGTGAGAGCTTATGGTGAACTGTCTTCTGATTTTACAACCTCAAGTGGTGTCCGTCAAGGCTGTCTACTATCCCCATTTTTGTTTAACTTCATCATAGACATACAACTGGAAATAACTCTCTCGTCGACTGAATTTTCAGGAATTGATCTCCTTACAGGAGGTCCACTAATCGACTTAGATTAAGCAGATGACGTAACCTTGTTTGGTGAAGTCGCTGATAAAATGCAGAGTATTTTGGTAGCATTGAGAAACAATGCTAGGATGTTTGAGATACGTTTCTCCGCCTCTAAATTCAAAGTTTTGCTTCAGAACTGGACTGCGTGAACACCTGAACTAAGGATAGGGAGTGAAGTAGTCCAACACGTCGACAACTTCACTTATCTTGGAAGTCTGATCAGCCCTAATGGGTTGGTGTCTGACGAAATCTCAGCACGGATTCAAAAAGCTTGTTTGGCTTTTGCCAACTTACGTCACCTATGGCGAAGGCGAGATATCTGTCTATCAATTAAGAGACGAGTATACTGAGCAGCAGTTCGTTTTGTTCTAGTTTACGGCTGTGAAACATGGCCATTAAGAGTAGAAGATACTCGTAAGTTACTAGTATTCGACCACAGATGTCTGAGAAATGTTGCTCGTATCTGTCGAGATCACTGGGCAAGTAATAGTGAGGCTAGATACAGGGTATTAGGGAATGATTGTAAATCAGTTGATGAGGTCATGAATCTTCACCAACTGAGGTGGTTGAGCCACGTGTTACGTATTCCTGAACACCGATTACCACGACGCGCAATGCTGACTAGTATTGGAAATGGTTGGAAGAAGGTGAGGGGTGGTCAAACCAAAACATGGCATCAGTGCTTAAAGTCACTATCCTCTAGTCTGAGTCATGTTAGTAGATGTAGACTAATTGGTCGGGGTCCACGTGACAGTCGTAACTAATGGTTGGATACTCTGTGTGACATGGCTCAGAATCGATTACAACGGTGTAAGTTTATACACTCTTTATCTTCCCTTAAACCTTGAGATAAAATTGCTTTATATCTGTGTTTCTTCCTGTACTATATCTATATATGAAATCTTTCTTTCATATATTGCCACCATTAAATTAACTACTTCTATGAATTCGGTGTTCATCTTGTTCTGCTAATGAGGTGTAGCAACTTGGACCGATGCATATATGTGCCTGGTTTCCCGTTGTAGATGACTGACTATTTATAGACTTTAACGAGCAACCGATTGATATCAATGGTTCAATAGGCGGTTTTGTGTTTTAATAAACCATGCCTATAATAAGTATTCTTTGTGTCTTCTTTAGGATACGCTTTACCAAACCTCACTTTTATCTTAGAGGACGGGATCTGTGTAAATTTGGATATTCAGCAGTTAAATTTGCTTTTCTATAAACTGACCGCTTTATAGCTCTGTCATCTCTTCTTTTAAAAAGTATGTCTAAAAAGGAAAACCGGTAATTATTTCATTTTTCATAGATAAAAACGATATCATTTTGCAGGTAATTGAGTAACTTAGGTCGTACAACAATTCAGTATGATTATGAGCGGATATGAATGGTAAACAGTAATGTAATCGAGGATGATCATCATCAGATATCAAGACCCACGTTATATTATTGTTAAGATTTTCAAGTCTCTTATTAATGATATCTTTAAAACTACATCCTTCAGCCTCTGTTTGCATGGCAGTTCTCTAAATAGATACCACGATATTCCCTGTAAATATATTTTTCGCAATCTTTTGAGTATTTTAAGTGAGTAGCTGTGCACTCAGTTTTCAGTGGAAACAAAATTACTCAGTGAGATGCAAATACGTCTCGTTGATTAGTCTTAGTAAGGATAAGATTACTTTTGGGATAAAACTGTAAGCTACACTCTTCATGAGGTTATTAAGCAACAAAGATGATAAATAATTAATGAATTCATTTGGGAGAGAATAAGATGCGAATTGTCCACTTACTTCACTTTAAAAATTAACAGAACCAAGTTGATAGATAAAAAATACACTTTTATGTTGCGTACAAAATAACTGTAATAGTATTTTAAGCAGAGATAAGTAGTGGCCACTGATGAAATTCAGTTCGGACTGACCCTACTGAGTTTGTTCAAAATATTGTGAAGTATTTTTTATTATTATTTCAAAGAGTATTTCCTAGTTTTTATGTAAATATATTACAATAAGATTATACAAATACCAAGCTAAAAAATACACTAATTATTTGATATATAATCCTGGATAACTGCATAATACCTTATCAGCTTTTTTCAACAGTTCCAAATGTTTCTGCAAAAGACTTTGTGTCCAGGTCATGGGGTGTCATCCAAACGGTGGTGAAGTTAGTTAACCGAGAAATTCATTAACACTTAGTGTATCGTTTAAAGATAACACTGATAAAAATCATGAAATAAAGGTTATAGAAAATATCAAACATGTAGTAAATTAAATTACTTTATCCCCATAACTTTGAAGTTAAAAATTCAATCACTTCAATATGTATAACGTAAAATGATTCACTGTTATACTTCAGTTTACTCTGTTATCTTCTTTGCTTTTAGTGCGATATATACATAATGAAGTCTTTCATTTATGCCATCATTATGTTTAACTAAAACTCATAGAATAATCATAAACACCAGAAACTTTAATACATTAATTGCTTCACATATAGATGAATCATCTCATTTTTATATTGTGAACCGGAGGACAACTTTATTAGCTCTGATGAACCAGTGACCGATTGGAAAATTTTTGTTTTCTTTGGGTGCACTAACCTATGGCTAGAGTGTTGGGAAAATACAATGGAATTTCCTACTAGTGTTAGTTAAACGTTCTACATATGCTATGTAATTATAAATATCCAACTGGATTTGTATTGAAAAGAAAACATATACAACAGTAACAATCCTAATGTTTAGTAAAATAATGTACATCAAATAACCCTTAATGACTTATTGACAAAAGATATTTTGTTACATCATTGTATGTCCTGATTATTTTAGAAGCTTCATGATATATTGTCTGCTTTATCGTACATCAGCTGTATGTATTCACGTGTCCTTTTTTAATGAATGATGAGCTTTAATTTTCAAAATACTTCTGATTAGGTCAGCAACATCAATAAGATCTCGTAAATTTTTAGTCGTTCTTCTTATATATTCTATCCGACTTGAATTCACAGCTTCACTTATCCAATTACAACAGTTTGGATGCGATTGATTGTTTACTATGTAATCGATGACAATCATCCGTTGCTTCTGCTACTTTTAGTTAGTGTATAATATCTTGGAGTTTTTATACTTAGTGCTCTGGATATTAATACATCCATCGTCTTTGTTGTTTTGCACGCGGAAAATGTTTGATGAGAGTTTAATACTATATTGGTGAAATCGAAATAAACTTAACATATAAGAATTATTGTTCTTCCGATAAGATAAAATTCGAGAATTTGAATTTAGAAGGATGTCTATGTTCTCAGTGAAAAAAAAACACAGTGCAGATGATGGGGACAAAAGAAGCCAAACCTTAAACCTTGTTTTCTAAGTTTCATAGAATTCAAAATGAAAACTAGAAAACAAAAATAGAGATTCGTGAGTAAAGTATGGATAGAAATAATTTCGATTGTACAGAAGACAAAATCACGGGAAATTCGTTAGAAACGACAAACACATTGAAGGTTTTCTTTAGCGAAATCTGAAACAAACAATCTCTTGTATGTCTTCAGAAGTTTGCATACTTAACAATTATATTTCGTCATAAACATAACAATCAAAATCGTATTGTATTAACTTACTGATTTCATGCTGAATTGGTTCCAGTGAAATTTGATTATTTCTCTACAACACATAAAAGACAGATAAGATTAAACTTTTGGCGATTTCAGACTAGGATTCGAAGACAAATTTATTGCCTAATCATAACAGTTTATTGAACCAAAGATCTGTGTTAAAATGTGTTTCGTTAGGATGTATTTCACGCTACAGCCTAAAAAATGAAAGAGTAAGACGTAATACACCTATGCATTGTTTGATTTTCCTGCACAATCAACATAGAGTGCAAAACATAAGTCTAGTTTGTGTTGACCCACGTAGTTAAGCTAATTCTCTAAATTCAGGCGATATCCTCTAATAAAACTGACAATGTGAAAATGGAGTTTTTTTCAAAGTTTATTTGATAATAACACCTTCTGGTACCATATATGGCTGGAAGATACTTTCTGAGTAATTATATCTAGTTAGCTCAGAACATATCTCCAGTAATCCACATCTGAAATTATAAGAGGTTTATGCTAAAACCATAATAAGCTATACATAACTATACATTTTCACTACAATTTACAAAGTAAGAAAAGTGAAGTATGACTTGTTCTTTCAGATATCATTAAAAATACTTACTATTTACTAAAGGTAAATGTGTTACTGGTGTTACATGTTTCCTTCGATTTAAAAATACATATTTTATTATTTTATACCCATGTAGTAGAAAGTAGGTTGTGTGTTGTTTTTCACTGGTCGGTTCTTGTTTTAGAATGTCTGTAAATGTATTGGTTAGTAAGGATATGTCTATGTATTTTGTTCAACCTACTGGATAATATTTTTAATATAATTTATTTTTATACTTAACTAGTTAGTGGGACCTTTATTTAAATGGTATACAATGGATCAAACCTGGAGAGTTTGCTCTCAATATTTAGAAAGTTATCAAACAGAACAAAAATATCCAACATGTAATCCATGCCAAAAGTTGTTTAACTAGTAATAATATATAAATACTGGTAAAAAAACACCTATTTTGGTATTCATTACCATCTTTATTTGCAGTAATCACACGATGCTTTAGCATTAAAATTATATTTAGGAAGTCTTTTAATATGATTTATTCGATTACATTTACAGGAAACATTACCAAGTCTGAAAACAAGTCGAAGAGGTATATTTTAAAGATTGAACAGATAATATTTTGACAATTTTGCTACTACAAAAATCTACCGGGAATTAATATATTATTTTCACTAAGTACAGTAAAAAAATATTGGATGGATTGTAGCTCTCAGTAGAACTCAGAGTACACATTTCATCTTATTTAGGGCTCCTCGGGTAAATGAACATGCATACTCGAACTTGAACAAATTACCTTTCATTCAACGCGTTAACCACATAGCTATGAGTTGAGATAGCCACTAACTTGTTCAACTAATATGGTGTTAGTATTAGTATTATCATTATGGTTGAATTATCCGGCTGTTGATATTAAGGACTGAGGTTTACTGATTAGATAAGGCGTTGAGCTAAAGGCACTTATTAGAGCTTCAATATGAGTATCAACAACATAATGCATATGCATCTAGCTGTTAGGTCTCAAGTAGGAAAAAATGAGCCTCGAATACTTCAGTTCCATTCATTATCTAAGTCCCCTTTAACTTAGGGGTTGTATTTATGAGAACTTACCATCATATGGGCAATTATATAACTGTTTTCAACCACTTTAAAAATCTATAATGGAGCACACACTTGTTTTTTCAAATAATATAACGCGGAACTGATAATTTTTGAGACAAGCATTTACACTTTTGAATAAGGATTCAGGTAATGAGCTAAATTTCTAGAGATCGCTGAAAATACATTTTAGTATGCAGCGAAAAGTATTTTTTAACTACTAACTGAGAAGTAAATACAAACTATTTACACTGTACTCATTTTATGTATATCTAATATCATAGCTAATCTGTTCTCAGATGTACAATTTATCACTATTTCGTCAATACAAATTTCGGTAATACTACTTGTAGAGGTTTGGAGATATCAAATATAAATCCTCGGTTAGTACGATAAAGCCAATGCACAGAATAAAATGGTGATAGGCAGAAATATTCAATAATGTTTGTCCATTTTCATTGTATATTCTCAAAGAATCTAAAATATTTCAACGATCGAGGTTTTATCAGAGTTTATGAATTATTTCTTAATTGTTTTTATTTTGTTAGTATTAATGGTGAAAAAGCACCGATTTTCGTTCAGAATATTTTATAATTAACAGATAGATTCACATAAACAAGAATTTTATGTTACACTTCGGTAGTTATCAGTTCTACGTAATATGTCAAAGTTAAGCTGATATGAGGTATCAATAATCACACTGTATCACTGAAAACTATTTGGTTAATAATATTTGCTTTCGGCTTTTTTTGCCGCTATCTACATCTTAATCTTTTAATACTTAAATTAATCTTCCAGTAGATCAAAATAAGCCAATGAATCATATTTTTTGATCGCTTATGAGGAAGGTATAAAGCAAGAGAGTGGTTTAACATTGAAAAATTCATCTGTTTGATGTAAATTGTTTCTTTCTCTTGACTTGTACGCACACTTAGCTCAGGACGCAAGCGAATGATACTGGCTTTTCAAGATAGACAAATAAATTATACTAAAAAATATCTATTAACTGTCAATATGATAAAAGTATCTTCTACGACAGGCGATGCCTCCTGGTGTAGGAGTAGGCTTGAAGAAATATAAGGCCATCCAAACCAAATCATAACATCAGTCCATGAAGACCTTGACAATTAAACTGGGCCACGTTCTTAGGTTTAGACTACCTGATTTAGGTCCGCGTGATTATCGTACCCAATAGTTAGAAACTTTGAATGATATGACTCAAAATCTCAACAATTTATATTTTTTCTTCAATCATATCTTCTATGTCTAAGCTTCCCTATTACCATTGATGCTGTTACTATCTCTATTATTCCTAGATCTGGCCTTACAACGTCATCTCTCTGTGTTAATGGGTTATGGTAACTTCAACCAAAGTACGCACCTACAGGTTCTACGTCGTGACTGACAGACTGACTACAATGACTTTGTTACAAATGTTAACGAAAAATATCGTCGGTTGGTTATATCAAAAATTTAAAAATTCGTTTTTGTTTAACAATCAGTAAGATGATTTTGAAGGGCCTAGTTATTGAAAAGTAATTAAATTGCCTGATGCACAGCTTAGGACTTTTTATATTTAGTTTAATGGAAAATAAAAGTAGAACACCTTTTTATCAGACATCGCTTGATATCCAAAGCTAACTGCTTATTTTATTCAGCTGTTTTAAATGTTCTCTCATAATGCATAATTTCTCAGCAAGTGTTTAGTATTGACGGATAAATTGTTTAGCAGTTTGTTCATTAATATAGTATGTACTTCCATTAAAATAACTATCTCAGCCTACATATATCTTCAAAATCCTTCAGTAAGGGTCACTGTATCTTTGATATAGTGCTATATTATAGTATGAAGCTCCTAAATCAGAGTCCCATGCTGTATTTCTTGTTTAAATTTGATACAGAAAAGGGGAAAATTGTGGTAGACACTGATACAATAATCAGTGAAGTTATTTTAAATACTTTATAAAATTCAGTGGGTAGTTATTATTCTTTTAGTCATGACATGATGCATAACTTTGAAACAGTCTTAATGTGACAAAAATAAATAAGTTTCCGGTGTTAGCATTGTACGTTTACATTTTACACTACAACCAGCAGATAATATGATTGTTTGGTGAGACATGACAGCTCATATGATTGATGCTAAAAATAAGCCTTAAATAAATTGTTTTTATATTATACGTGTTATGTCTATTCGATGAATTAACTGTTGACACGCTTTAAACAAAGAAGTGATGACTCGAAAAATTTATAACCAACGTTTGCATTAAGAAATCGATATGTTTAGCTACTTTCATACTGTTACCTCATGATAAGAAGAATAGTAAAGTACAAATATATTTGTTAGTATATAGAAAAGTCAGTTCACAATATCTCACTCGAAATGATAAACGTCTCTGTCGTTTTTCAATTGGCACAACTACAATTTAATAAATAAAAAGACAAAAAAGAGGAAACACTTTGGAAAAGATGGTCTAAATAACAAAAACTGTGAATAAAATATATTACACTGGGTACATTCATTTATAGGTGTTTTCAAAATGCCTCAGATAAGGAACTTAATAATCCTACAGTGAATATCAATGATGATTTTAGTCACTATATTTATCCCAATTAAAAAATGACAGAACAATACTAAAACTTAATAATCTACATATTTTCTAAGATATAATACTATAGTCTGTAACTAAGAACAAGTGTTTATTTAAAAGTTATTCTTCGATATTAAGTTCAGACTAACAAATTCTTCAGTCTTTCAAAAACAGCGCACCGTCAGATGAAAGCTTGCTGGCAGTATGGTTAAATTTATTAATACAGTAATAATTGCATAAGTGTAAATACAGAAAAATGTACATGCTTATTTGTCACGAAATTTCGTCATAGAAATTGAAGTTTGCTTAAGTGATTCATAAAAATCACTTGAAAGTCCGTACGTCTGCAGTTGTGCTAGTAGGCTCACACCGACTAAACCCTCACCAAGTTTACACTTCATTAAATTTTACAATAGAGAAAGTCACCGCTGGACAAAACAAAGTATTTTCAAGATAATATCATATAGTGAATTTCTGACGATATAAGTAAGAAGCAAGACCAACGTTACATGGTGTCATATTGTGATTAGCCACGGTTTTTTATTTATGATCAACCAGATATTAAATTCAATTTGTATTAATGACTATTATTTTTCTCATTTGAACACGAGGAATCGACTCCATATTGATTTGGTTTTGTTAAAATACCTTTTTAACTAGTCAATTATCACATGAACACACTTCTTATACTTTTAAATTTTGTACAACTTTCATTTTAATGATCAACTGTGAAAAGTGATCTCTATTTTGATTGAAATAATGTGACTTTTAATTAGCCATCGATTCTTTTAGCTGTTTCTGAGTAATCTCACGTGTTATAGTTAATTATTCCCTCAGTAAGCTGCGTTTTTGACTTTTTTATTTGACACAATCAGCTGTTTATTAGACAATTTGCTGATGAAACGTTCAATACTAACCCTTATTTATGGAAATGTAAATAAAAACTACTTTTTACTTCGTAGATCGAAATAAATCTATCCAGAAGGTGAAAACAAAACAGATCCCATGCACCAAATAAAAAGTATTCAGATTAACACATACCTATGGTTCTGCCTTCGGGAGACATCATGTAACTATTTGGATCTTTGATGTCATTACTTGTATTCAAGAAAACAAGAAAATTTCAGAAATTTCCACATCAATCATAAATTTTTAGTTTTGCAATTTAAATCCTCACGAAGAAAATCCTTAAAGACCTAAAATATGTTGTCCTTTATTGATCCTTATCTTTTCTTTTTTCCTTACATTACTCCTCACTTATTAGTGTGTCCTATTTCTTCAAAATTGTTTCCCAACTAACAATACAGGAATAATGTAAAATAATAAGTTAGAATCGGAAAAGCTTTTTGAAAGGTTTTATTTATTTATCGTTCAATCGAACAGTGTTACAAAACGATTGAGGTATTTCTATCTCGTATACTATCAGTCCATAATAAGCTCATGATTATCACTGAGATAGCTACAAGTCTCCAACATAAGAAATAAGGATGCACCCAGAACATAAACTGATCAGTGGGCTTACCAGTAATACTAAAAATAATAAGACTCTAACAGTACAACCGTTAACCAATATAATAAATATACCCACTGAGAAATACAGGTAATGATACATACACTTTAGAAAACTTAGCGTGCATGAAGTATGCTGGTTTAATCGAATTCTCATTTTTTTATTAGTACTCTGAACTATCAGTGACCCGAATATGTAATATAGAAGGTCCAGATATTAATTAGTACTAAATGTTTCCAATTGTATATCTGTTAAGTGAAACAAAGTGTATATACCATCAATAGTATTGATCAACAATGTAAAGTATGCTATTTTTCTTACTTGTGATATTATTAAAACTCCGACGTTGTTGTATGAACGATGGGTTATGATTTCTGTGATGATCATAGATAATTGACACAGTTTTCTGTCCACTGTAACGTTGCATTATGATGTGCTCTTTATCTGAACACTTTATGACTGGTTACAGATTCTTGAATATCTTTAAAAAAACCAATTAGCCTTCAGTTTTGTTTGTTATACGTAACATTTGCCTGAGCTATTTGTGCCACCTACAATGGTTAAAAAACTACCAAATAAATGGTTAAAAAAGGTCCACTGTATAGATAAAAATAAAATGATTTAAGGATCACTTATGACGCTACCGAGAAACTATAAAATTTGAAATAATTAAAATCTAATAACGTGCTAAAGTCAAGACTTGCAACCGTTTGGATTATTCCCGCTTGAGGTTATCATTTGTAATGAGTAGGAGACCCAAAATAGAATGAATAATAATTCAATAATATCATATTTTCCTTGGCTCGCGAGACGGTATTAACAAATGAAAAACGCTATTTTGAAATGAAATCTATCTTCTACCAACTGAAAAAACATTAATAGCAGAATCAAAATACGGCTCGGTCGATAATAACTTTGAAATTCGTTTGTCATTTTCAATGAACTCATAGATGCACTATTTATATTGCTATCTGATCCATTCCATTAGTTGCAGTCATGACATTTCTAGGCACTAAAAAGACCTTGAGCTTTACAATAAATATTTATAAGTGCTTGCTCTTATTTTTAAAAAACTGGCATTAAAAACATTTCAGTTTTTTAAAACCAACTTTATATGCTATACACAAATAAGCAAAAATGCTCCCATTCTTTCAACTAATATTATTCCGTACCATTCGTCCTTTCACTCATTAAAATATGGAGAAGAATAACAACCAGTATATCATAAAATCATAATATTTAACTTTCATCTGCTGTTTTTACAGAGTTCTTGTTTAGATTGTGAAAATAACTTTATCTTATTGATTTTTAATTATTTTTTTAAAATGCAAATATAACTCTTCTTGCAACAGTGATACTGAGATTAAACATCTTGTACACAGCAATTGACTGTATGTTACTAAAGATTTTGGATAACAATGAGACTATTTGAGACTATTTACAAAATTATCACATGCATATGATTACATATTCATCATATTCATTTTGGAATAAAGTAGTTGGTTACATTTACCTTGAAGTAGAAAATAAAAATGTCCTTATACTTAGATAAGTCTAGATTAAAGCATATTTAATTTGAATGATCTATGAAGAGAAATGAAAGAATAATGTATGATGGAGAGTTTCAAGTTAATATCCTCAAAGCACATTCATCTAGTAATCTGTTACAGTTGCTGAAATAACAGATGAAATCTTCTGTCATAACTGTAAAACAATTGAGCAATGTTGCATTTAAAGGTTTCTTTAAGTTCGTAATGTTTTTCTAAGAGAAACGTTTTTTATTTCACACAAAAATCCAATATCGATTTTAAATACTACTCACTGTTCAGGAGTAAGATGAAAAACAATTTCGAAACTTAATTTTAGCAAAAAGCTAGGTTGTTTCATTTATGATTAAAAAAAATAGGTTAATTGATTTTAGTAATAAGTATGATCAAAAATATTTAAAATATATACAAAACAACTAAACACACTAACTGCTACTTGAAATTCGTTATAACATTGTAATAATTTTTATTACGTCTTTTTTTATTTACATTGTGAATCACTAATGTTTGTATCACTAAAAGCAGCACAGCATTCACCAAAACTATACTCGAAATTATTGGTAAAATTGAATTTTAATAACTTTAACTAGAGCAGTACATTATTGAAAGATAAAGTATTCAAATCTTACATTTTAAAACCCAAGTTTGTGGTCTTCAACGTGACAAACGACTTGTATGTAAGAAGTTGAAGAGAAATATATAAGGGCTTAAATAAACATTCTCACGCATTCTACTTCTGTTCACTATCCTACCTACTAGCAAATGAGATGATAAAACAAAGCAAGCGTGAACCGAGAAGAAACACTAGATTTCTATTAGATGAACCTAAATATTAAGAAATAATTAGTGATGGAAGAAATTGTTATTCTTTATTAAACCAATCAAAATAGTCTAACTTATCACTTTCTACTTAAGTGTCAGATAAAAATTATGCTCATCAATACATCGATCTGTTTAAAACAGTCTAGTTTTGTTGATGAACTCTATGAAAACGTAAAATTTAAATCTAACGTCTTCAGTAATATTGGAGTTTAATATTTGGCAAAACCATTCTAATAAATTTTGACTGGACTTCATCATTTAACTAACCGATATTTTGTCTACCACTGGATGGACTATAGACCAATTGATTAAGACAACCTGCTAGAAAGTAAGTCAGCTTTTTAAAACTTCTGCTATTCACCATTCTGTTCAGGTTAATACAATATCAGTTTTCAGTGTTCCTATCCTTATTTTTTAGCAAGATTCTGCCTCTTGAATTTAAAACTCTGGGTGATAAACAAGGATTACCTTTACTACTAAGAACAATACATTAATAGACTTCATCACCACACTAATATTTTTCTGTTTCTGGTAAATAGATCATTCTATCACTGACCATAAAATTCACTTAATGATGCTTTCCAGATATGATATGTACAGTGCGAACGAGAAATTCAACGTGATATTCTATCTAAACAACATTTTTGTATAAAAAAAGAAGAGTTCCGGACGTCGAAATTCAATAGTACTCTAGAACTAAACATATTCGGCACGCCCAGTTACCCATCTATTCTATGCTGTTTGTAGCTTTGATGATGATGATGATTTTCAAGTCTCTTATTAATGATATCTTTAAAACTACATCCTTCAGCCTCTGTTTGCATGGCAGTTCTCTAAATAGATACCACGATATTCCCTGTAAATATATTTTTCGCAATCTTTTGAGTATTTTAAGTGAGTAGCTGTGCACTCAGTTTTCAGTGGAAACAAAATTACTCAGTGAGATGCAAATACGTCTCGTTGATTAGTCTTAGTAAGGATAAGACTACTGGCGAGACTAAACTTTATGGACGAGCCAATCAGAAGCTTTCGCGGGTTTTCAAGGTCACGGAGCTAAGTTCGGTACTTGATGCTTACATACGGTCGGTTTACAACGGATTTTAGAGAAGATGTGATAATTCAGTGTCTACAAGAGAAGTGATCATAAGATTTCGGCGCGAAATTCAATTACCCATTTGTATAAATAGAGTTTTGGCATTATAGCTGATGTCAGTTCGTGATGAAAACCCTAAGTATAATTCCTAACCTTAACCATGAGCTGTAAATCATAATTTGAATTCTTCACACAGGTTTATAACCCTCATTTAGTCTTAGTTATTATGTTGACACTCTCAGAGTCACTCTAGCGTCGCTCAAAGGTCGTCCATAATATATAGTCCCATCCTTAGCCCTAAACCTTAACTCTAACCTTAAACCCTAAACCATACCAATATACCAACAACATTGAAGCTGTGTGGTCGAGGCTAAAAGAATTTTTGAGACATTATCATGGTTTCAGAGGTCGACTACTATGGAGCCATATGGATGAGTTCCTATTCCATATGCACTATGATTTTAGAACTTCTGAACCTATATCTGACCTTGAGAAGTTTTTGACTCATGTAAAAGTGTATCCGCTTTAATTCTTTGGTTTTGTATAATAAATTTTTACTGTACACTAACTGTCTTCTGATTGGCTAATATTTCTCGAGGTCATTTAAGATTCGTTCAGAGGTCGTCCATAAAGTTTAGTCTCGCCATGATTTCATTTGGGAGAGAATAAGATGCGAATTGTCCACTTACTTCACTTTAAAAATTAACAGAACCAAGTTGTTGGATAAAAAATACACTTTTATGTTGCATACAAAATAACTGTAATAGTATTTTAAGCAGAGATAAGTAGTAGCCAGTAATCAAATCCAGGACATGAGTTCCTTGTTATTTAGGACTCTTCAACCAGATGTACCTGAATTCCGCCGCTGGTTACATTCCATCTCTGCCTAGAAATGCGTGTACCTTACTGTCAATATCGAGGCAATCTACACATGATGCAAATTGTCAAAAAAGACTGATCAATTGCAGCACTTAACATCAACAATACATATGAATTAAATGAGTATTTGTTTGAGTTTCTGAATGTTCTCCTTATAGTAGACAGGATGGTTCCCAGCATGATTAACTAGGTATATTTCGATAAATTTAATGGTCATTTATAATCTCTACAAACTTGAGATTATCAACCCTTACAGTGAAAAATACGGGATACTAGCTACTATTATTTTAGGGATTAGCTTCTTCGAAGAAAAACAATTTGAATCATATCGAACATTTTTCATCCGAAATAGCGAAATAAAGTAATCATCACTCCATAAAGACTTATCATTATTATCAGGAATACAAAACAAGCTTCTTTCATGTTTTCTGACTCTTCATACCATGAGCTTCTTGCCTGTCTGTATCCTAGAAATCAGGTTAACATACTTTCTATGATATCAAATAAACAGTTCCCAGGGCTGAAAGTAAGAGTCCTATTTCTAAACATTTTTCTACACTGGTAGTAGTTATGAGAAATCGGCAAATGGTGATCTTACTTTTGTCGCTATGATGGTATTTCTACAAAAGCGAATTTATCATCTACTGAGTAAAGTTTTATTATGTAACGTATATATCATTCACAACTTGTATTTAATATAATGTCATTAAAATGAATGAAAGTATTATGTAGATTTTTGGTTGAATAAGTCGAAGCTTAGTTTTTAATACTCTTGTTTCCTAAAACTAACGTTCTCGATTTTATTAGTTACTTTCAGAGATGATACTCTTTCAAAATAATATGTAAACATAAGTTCTAAGATTCAGCATTATTATTACAAAGACAATCAACGTTTAAGTACACATCGGGAAAAGAGTGATAGCTTAATTCATTGATCACTGAGAATTAACCAGTGTTAGTTAAGCACCGAAAACTTTAATAGTAACATCCTAGACTTTGAAGCTGGATGGTGAGAATTCAAATCTCATAGCAATCGTCAGTTCCCTGAAGGTTATGTCCTAGTGGTTAATCTCAGCAAGAACGAAATCTAGGTCGAGCAGGTTTTTCTGCTAACGCTCTCTAATCATTAAACATCATAACAGACCTAAACTTAGTTTGAAATCACCATTTTTAAATAACAAAACAATCTCAACTACTGCATCAATTCTAAACACCGGAGAAAGACCCTATATTTTCATCTAATACACAAAACTGCCTTTGAATAAAGTGATATGGTGAAGAAGTGTACAAAAATAAAATTCAAAAGTTATTTTCACAAGATTACAATGTATTTTCTTATGAAACATGATGTGTTCATGTAATTACCTGAGTTTTCAATTGGTATTAGTATCACTACTAAAAATGTCCTTGTTGATTCATAGTATAGTGAATTTAGCAACAACTTCAAGTTTATCCTCATAATCTGCACACAGTAATGCAAAATGACTACATTCAGTAAAATTTGTGCTAAATAACCTAGGTAGAGTACAATAAAAACTTAAATGAATTAACTGCTCTTATTCGTCTTACAAACCTAGAGAAAGACGAATAAAAACATTCGATTCATGTTTTGAACACTTGATACAAATTAACGTATTTGAAGCACATGTGAAAAAGCTCTTATCTATTTTAATAATTGAAAAATGAAAATACCGATTTTATCAGTTCTTAAATAGTCATCATAAAGTACCATTCTCTATAATATTTTGAATAAATCAGCTGTTCTTCTCTTTTCATGGAGTTAATTAGAATATAACTTAACTCAATAACATACTTTAAAATACCTTTCGATTGTTCAATAGAAGGATTACACGAAAAATCACTTTTTGAACATTTACGATTTATAGTCTATTATATTGAAAAGAATTTACATATTCATCCATCAAACTTCACAAACATTGAATTATTTCGCCCGCATGTGTTTGTCATCAAATCACATACTTTTAAAGTACTAAATAAAGTATAATTCAAAGTTCATGAGATCTGTAATGTTTGTTCATCTTCACACTGAAAGCTACTTACATTTTAAAATGAAACGTTTAGTTGCCTGAACAACCATAATAAGGCTAAAATTCGAACTCGAACCATCGACAGTTTGAGCTTAGAAATTCGTATACTAATTACGTTTCTGATCCTATGTGTATAAATGGTTTCCATCCACATAACTGAACGTAATGCCATAAAGCCTACCATTCAATAAATTTGTCTTTTTTGTCTGACCAGCTGAAATACATCGTTAAATTCTTGCCACCACTACTATCACTAAATATAAATTTAATAAATAGTTGCTGAAAGGTGAAGTTGAAGAGTATAACCTAGGAACGAAGAATCAACAAACAATTTTTGAGCTTCTACAAAGAAAACTAGTTTCAAACGTAAGTAAATGAACACCCCACTAGGGAACACTTGTAACCAGAAGAAATTTTGGAAATCTAGAAATTTATAGAAGAAAACGCACCATAGTCTTCTATAGTGACACACAAATAACATGTTTTCTCAACATTTTGTTTTGGATATTACTTGCTAATGTAGGACATATAAAAACAACGGATTGAAAGTAATTTTAGGAATCAAAGTAGTTGATACTAACGACGTTTTGTTAAATGACCCACTTTATAACTGACGGAAGTAACTATTTTGTCAACCTATTATTCCACTTATCTGTTCTCAAAAGCTACAGATTTCAGTGAAGTATTCAACTTATTATTAAATTAACAACATCAGACAACTCATTGATAGTCCGAGCTTCATATAAATATTCAAACTTTTTTATAGTGGCATCATAACACTTTTCCTAGAATAAAATTATTCCCGCATACCAGAACTATGACTGATGCCTTTTGTGTGCCCAAAAGTGACACAAAGACGAAAATATTAGTTCTCGAGAATGACTACCTCGTTTTGTATTTACCAAATAAAATACTCTTGTGGAGCGATATGTATTGGTCGAAGCGCTATGATTTAACTTTTTCGTGCCCATGAATACCTCCCAAATTGGCTAAGCCAATGTGCAGTCAGGACACTGAACAGCTCACTACTACCTTATTTCGTGTACATTGATCATACAGCTAGTACGAATCAATCTTTCCCAAAGATTTACCGGATTATTAGTTTACTGCCAAAGTCGGTCCTACCAAATGTACTTCAAACGGCAGAATCATCCATTCGAGCTAAAAAACATCTACATGCACAGAAGTACATTCAACCCCTTCTATTACCTTAGCCAACCAATAGTGATTTCAACTATAGAATGAATTGATTTAACTCATACAAACACAACCCTTCTCAATCAAATATCATTGTCTCTGTTATTTTTATTCGCGTATCTCTTCATTATTATGGGTGTAACGTCAATATCATACTCCAAACACATGATTAATTTACTAAGCACTCACCCCACTTTATTATGTTTTATTGGATTCATATGATTTCATAAACCATATGGTGCTACACCAAACATTTGATCGAATTTACAAATGAACTATTATTCCCTTTACCTTATCTGATTCATATTCACTCTGGTTATTATTCTTGCGTTTTCGTTCAACGTACAAACTTACCCAAATTAAAGTTTCATGTAAGTCATCTCAGCATTGAAATTTAATCTCACAAGCCTACATTACATACTCTAATTTGAAACGATGTATTTTACCCTAAACCTGGCTACTTTTTGGATTATTAATTATTAATATATGGTTGCAGGACCTTAACACAATTTACTGAAAAGAATATCCTACGTTCATTTACATCTGTTTCAAATTAACAATTGACGGAGAAACAGTTCTTTGGCCTTAAAGTTTGACAATTAAATAAATTTGAAATTAGCTATATGTCCGTAGCAAGCCCATTCAACTATTGTATTATTTGTGTGCACTCTGTAATTTAGATATTTAATTCGCTTTTTAAATTTATGTGCGAGTCTGATTGAGCGCGTGTCTTCACATCAATCTTTAATCTACTCTTTCATTGGTTGTAAGCAAAGACAACCAATAATTTATCCACAATTCATTAACACTCATAAATATATATATGTGGATTTTTAACACTCACTGATGCATAAACACATTTGTTTTCCATGTGTGCTTGCTAACTGCACGCTTGAGGATTTAACCAATCTTTAACAATAAACTATCCCTATAACTGGCGTTCGAGCGTTTGAATAATCTTGAGTATATCCATAGTTCTACTAGATTTAGCCTGCTTTAAATATTCAGTTAATGGGATATTATTTATTTATTGGAGTTAAATATGGAGGAATTAACCCTCTACATGTCAGCAAGCAATGTAAAGTGAGGTATGGCATGACTGAAACATTTGACTGTGTAATTTAGACACTCTAATCATTCCACTTTGAAAATCTCACTGCATGTCTCACTGCTTAATACTCCATATACTGTGCCTAACATTTAAACTGATTCTCGACTAATTTTAACACATTCGAACAAATTTTTGAGTTTCTCTGTGGTTAAGTAATTTGATCTTCAGCTACATTTTACTCTTAACAGTTACGCCTCACTAAACTGAACCAAAATTAGTCATTACGCAGATCGCCCATAAGCGGAATAGTACAAAAAACATAGGCACTATGCTGCCAACTGAGTTCATAATGAATCCGAAAACCCTGTCTAATGATACCACATTTGATACTCACTCTTGCGCAATACGTAGGCAACACATAGATATTGGTTGCTGTTTGCTTAAATAGTAGATGCTGGTTTAAATTTAATTAGACAGGGAAGAAGCGTCCGTATATCTATTTAAATTCAATTATAAACGTATTTGAGTGTCCATAATGTTTACAAATAGTCATACTTATCCAACATGAAAACTGAATAAATATGATAAATAATAATAAATAAGATAAGCTTTGATACAATCGGACTTCGCAGATGACCTAACCCTTCCATCCCATACACAAAAACAAATGCAGGTCGAGATAACCAGTGTAGCAGCATACTTCATAGCAGTAGCCTCATCATGCATAAGGGAAAAAGCAACCTCCTCAAATACAACACGGAGATCACCAACACAATCATACTCAATGGAGAAACTCTGGAAAAAGTGGAAACTTTCAAATAGCTGGACAACATCATCGATGAACAAGGAGAATCTGATGCAGACGTAAAGACGAGGATTGACAAAGCAAGTGCGATATTCCTGAAACTGAAGAACACATGGAACTCAAGACAACTGTATGCAAGCCGATACCGAATTCAGAATCTTTAATACGAACTTCAAGACAGTTCATTTATATGGAGCTGAAACTTGGAGAACTGCCACAACCATCATCAAGAGGATACAGGTATTTATAAACAGTTGTCGACTCAAGATACTCAATGTTCGTTGGTCGGATACCATCAGCAACAATCTACTGTGAGAGAGAACGAACGAACTCCCATCTGAAGAGGAAAGTAGGAGAACACGTTGGAATTGTATGGGACATACACTGAGGAAATCACCAAACTGCATGACGAGGTGAGCTCTCAATTGTTGAGGGGAAACGGAAAGGAGGAAGACCAGAGAACACATTGCTTCGGGAAATTGAAGCAGACATGAAAAGAATGGATGGCAATTGGGAAGGATGACCGAGGACAGGGTTGGATGGAGAATGGTGGTGGGTGACCTACGCTCGTCCAGGATGGTTAACAGGCGCCAGTAAGTAGGTAAGTCTACTGCGGTCAAATTATGAGTTGGACAATTAGACAACAGAGGGAGCATATATGTTCAACCTTATACAATTTCACTCTTTACTTGTATTAGATACAAAGTGGCTAGTTGTTTATTTCTTATTCAAAGCAGAAAATTCCCTCAACATGCGTTAACTTCTTTATGCTTCTTAGAGCTCTCACTGTTTATTCGGAACAATCGCAAGTTCTGTTAACAATTACAACCATTTCAAAGATTGAAAATATAGCGTACTTAACATCAGTCCTATAATATCAAGGAGAATTTTAAAAGCATGTTAAAGTAACTTTAAAAAGTTGTAAAAATGCTACACTTCATGACATTTTTACCTCACGAACGTTAAAGATATCGAGACACTTAACTTGAATTTATCAATCACTATATATATATATATGTGCTCCACGGTAATGAATATGACCAGATGTAACTCGGAAAATGAACACTGGAGATTTTTCATGATATAAGTTAGGTTCTACGAATTACTACAATATCTTTAACGAACGTTTAACTTTCATTTATGAACAGATGTACTATTTATAACATTTGGACTGTTATGAAACAACGTTAAGTGTCATTTTTTAGTCCAAGGGTTCTTTTTTGATCCAGAACAAAAATTTGCTAGTTTATGCTAATCATATTAAAAAATAACTTCATTTCAAACAACAGTCGGTCAACTATTTTAACGACTCAACATACTCAAACGAGATCATTAATATAACAGAGACTAAGAAATAACTTTGGTAAACTAAAGAGTGAGCTGCTAAAATGCATAATAGTTACGCTGGAAAGTGAAAGCAAAGAAGAAGTTTGGTGAGAGCTACATTTCAGTTTTTGAACATTGTCAGTAATAGAGACTTAATAAGCAATATAAAAATCAGCGAAAACCTCGAATGTGGGTGTGATCTGAATCATCCAACTGTTCCTCATGTACTAGCCTTAACAAAATGCTGTGTCAAAATATTGAATGTAATCAAGTAGACTTACATCTTTATATTTTTGTCATCGTGGACCAGAATAACGACATGTTAATCAGGAAATACGAGGCCTCTAATTCAACTTAAAATACTACAACGAAGGCCGTATCAATTTTTTAGAAGATAATGAATGAGGGGATCTTCAAATAAACTTCGGTAGACTGAGCTGCCTAGTGGAAAAACAGGAAAAATAAACCATGTATAAAGCCATTTCTTAGCATGTATCTGATGTAATTTTTACTAAACAAAACGAGTAGACATGTTGATTCATGAGGTATATATGGGCTATTCGAAGAATTCTTTAGTATAGCGATATCTGATATGAGCATTTAATGTGCGCACGACAAGCATTGTGACAAACAATGGAAACAATAATCAATGCAAAAGAGTCAAATATCAGTTTGGATGGAAATTTAATTATAATAAGATATAAACCTTTAAACACTTATAAAGAGTACTTCTTCGGAAAGCAGTATCTCATCATTTTCACTTAGTTATCTCACTGTTGGACTGTTTGGAAAACCAAACTGAACGATAGTTCATGAATTTTGTCTGTTTGTATAAAAGCGTATTCCGAAAACAAACGATAAACGTTAGAAATAACCTCCCCAATACGTACCAATGAATCGAAGCGGACGAACATTCAAGAACTATGTGTAGCAGTAAATGAATCCCCATAATAAATAGTTCTGTAGGTTGCCGACAATCGATACTGGCCTCATTAATTGTAATGGACACATTTATCTGAAGGCGCTCGGACACACATCCGCACCAGATTACGAATGGATTCGTCGTGCTGCGCATCTCTTACAACTGTTAACCAGCTTAGACCAAATGCTTCTCGATGCACCTATGGCTTTCCAAGTATAACTTCGAACTCCTTTATTTCTGTCTTCTGATTAGACTGGGTTGGTATCCCTCAATTATGAAGGTGTTACATGTAAAGACGTTTTTAGACTCTGAATGCCTGCGACACACGTAGCAGATCGGTTACTACAATTAACTGAGTTACTTTGCTGTGATCCACGCAAATTAGAATTGAACGATGTCGCATGTATTGCATTTTCGGAGATCAAGACAACTCTAGCTCAAGCCGCACTTCTCGCGCATCCTGACCCATCAGCATCGCTAAGCGTAGCGGTTGATGCATCAGATTTTGCCATATGCGCCGTTATGTAACAGAACATCTCCGGACGTTGGCAACCTCCTGAATTCCCCTCACGACGCTTCACCCCCACGAAGACGAGATACAGCGCTTTTGGTCAAGAACTGCGGACAGTCTACTGTGTCACCTGGTTAAGTGGTGTATCCTCGAGCAGAGACGTAATCTTTGGTTGTATATGTGCTGGCGTATAGTTGAGCGATAATTCTTTAACTACTTCAGAATCAGTTGTCGTGGGTCCTGAGAGAGATCACAGGCGCCTGAGGTAATGGCTCGGTTGTTACAGAAGTTACAATTTTCACAGTAGTAAATTACTCAGCCGGGTTGACATTTAATAAAATGTGAATGTAGATGGTTTTGGTGAGAAAGATATTATCAATATCACAATTGGCGCGCTTCATGAAGGTTGCGTTGCGATATGTAACTAATGGTCCACAATTAATCCATGTGAAGTTGGGGGCTTCTAGAAACCGTAACCTTATATTTCTCTGGAATATCTGAGGCTTTAATAATGGCGAAGGACCAAGTCATCCGTTCCATATCTGTTTTCGTTGGTGTATCTCAGGGGGGGCTGAAAAAAGGGTGCAAGAAAAAGATAGGACGAGAAGCAGAGCAGACAGTGTCCATGAAGGAATAGTTAAGGTATAACTACTTAGTCTATATTTCTGTCATTGAGGTACTTATTTTGCAAGAGCAATCTAATATGTTAAAGAAAATCAGTGTAAACAAGGTATGAGTAGATAAGGAATTATATAAATGGAGATGGTTCCGAAAGATGCTGAGAGTATGGGATTATGTAGAGTTATAAATTATGGTGCTGAAAACAGTATTCTGATACACAAGTGACTGTCTCCCTTCTTTGTCGAAGCTATTTGAGCCCACTTTTTGGTTTCGGAATTTATATGGTAATGAGCAGGCTCCGGTTTAAGCGAATTGTCTGGTTTGCTTGTAATAGGATTACTCAGCAGGAAGTGAAACCAATTCAGGGTTTTAAACACGATTTATAAAGGCATTTTGCGGCACGGTAAAAAGTCAGACCCTTTAAATGCATCCGCCGTTCTGTTTCAACGACCTCAAACTTCCTGTCAGGAAGCAGTCATTCCGTATTTCAATTGCTGAGGGTTTGTTGAGTGTCCGTTCGGTTGCATGAATATGAGGCTTTCTCATATGTAGGTCGTCTTTCGCTGCACTTAAACCAAAAGATCATTGAGAGGAACACTGATTTGGCTCTCTGTCTTGTAGTGGGCACGTTTGACCGATTGTTACCTCGTAACTTCTCAATCTCACAACGTGGGGGAAAATTTTGTCCGGTTTGGGTAAAGTTTGGGAATAATGTTGGTTGACAGTGTCCTGTTCCGTTTCTGGAAGCAAAACAAGCGCGAACAGATGTAACCTGGATTGTGGATAAGTTGTGACAAGCCGGTGTCGTTGCCGTCATTTGCTACTGGCAAACTGTTAGGATATTCACAGGAATATCCCAAAATTATCTCGAAAGTAAAGTCGTATGTTTTCAGACTCTTCACATATTTTGCATTTTATTTTCTATTGGTCATTAATTACAGTTGTCCTAACTATGACTTTCACGTGTCGTTTTCCTATTGGTCAATTTTGAGTTGTCCTAATTATAACCTTTACGTGTCCTTCCTTTCCATTGGTTACTGTTCATAGTCATCTTAACTGTATAAATATGCCTTGTCTGTAAATCATTTTTGTTCTGCTGCTGACCCCATAAACAATTCTCATTTGACGGCTGTGTTCTGATTTATTGGAGTTGGGGAACAGTATTGGGGTCGTACTAGGATATCTGAATTTGGTCAATCGGTAGAATTTCGTGTAGTCCTATCGCAATACGTAATATTTGGGCAATTTATATTACAAACATAAGAAGATGAGCTTTTTCACGTAAGCTCGATCAATTGCAAAATATAATCAGTATAGTTCATCATATTCTTCGACATTGCAGTCGATGGAAGATAGACAACACTCACACCTCTCATAATATTAATAATTTCACTACCCAGACTAAGTAAACAGGATTTATAGATACAACGAAGTCCATTTTTACTTAAGAGTTATCAATAAGTAGGTAAGGCTGTAAATTCTCTAACCCTTGTCCTTGTGTAGCATTCCTTACGATAGAAAATATGGGTCAGAATACGACAAAGTGTGGGCAAAGTGTGATAGTAACTGTTTTCTATAAGTAGTTCTTTGTAGTAGTATTTTTAACTCATCCCTATGTCCAACCTGTAAACTGATTTTTCCGCATCAAATGTTGCTGTTTCTGTACCGGTAGTAATGATGCATCAATAAACTTTTGCCCAGTTTTTATTTTTGTCTTCGTAGTTTCATGGAGAGATATACCGATAATCTTAACGGGTAACTGTTTGTGGAAATTCAAAAACTACTGGGTGTTTGCTTTATAAGCACTCGTTTCATTGAGAAAACTTGTAGTACTGCACCAGTCTAGACATTTCGCTAGAATGTTGAAATGTATACATAAGTTTCTTCATTATGACAGTATATTCGGATAAATGCTTGCAGTGGCATTGTTTCCTAACCACATGGACTTCGAAGCCAAGAATATAGTGACTGAAAAGATGTATATTTGATATGAAACACTTGGATAAGGTCCACAGTGGTAGACGTGGAGATATTCATTCAATCGGATGTCATGCCTCAGCCTTGCAGATGTGCTCATTATGTGTAAAGTATTATTATTGACATTAGATATATTATTCTACCCCTAGCACAAACATGTTCTTCAGTGGTACTAAGTATCATGGTTGATTGTCATGATACGATGAGTCAGTGTAGATAGTGATGCAACTTCCACGCAAGATCTTACAGATTAGGCAATCACATGACAAATCTACCGTTTTCGGATCAAGCCTATCACCAAATTAGTATTAGTACCGAACTAGAGCATAATCAAACATACTAACAAGATTTATGGTGCGAAATACTGTACAGTTATTATATTTATATTTAGATAATTCATCAGATGAATAAACGTGGCAGTAGTCAATATAAAACACAGTTATCGCCAGCTTGTAAATTGTTTCCCTACGTAATCTTCCATATTCAGAAATTCGCCAAGTTTTCCAACGGCATGAACGTGATTATTAGAAAGGTTTGAGACTTTCACTTAGTTAACAGAAGCCATAGATTGCATACCAGAAAACGTATGAGGATTTTCTCAGATTCATGCCATTCTGAAAAATAACAAATCAATCGTGAAACAAACTATTAAACTTCGTTATCAGTATCAAATTCAATAGGTAAATGAAATAGCAGCTGACAATATTTACCTATGTGTCTTACAAAGGAGGGAGGGTGGAGTTACTGACCAGCAAGCATTGATGGTGAGGGCGATGACTTCAATCCACCTGTGTTTGTGGGGCAGAACATTTTGTTTACATCAGGCTCTTTATGGATCAATCTGTGATATTGAGGTTATTCTCCTACAATCACCATTCAGACTCATGTTTCTAATTTTTGTGCTGGATTAACTATTCCGCTGAGACAACCTGTAACATGCTAACTCGGACTTTTACATGAAAACTGTGTGGCAGGCATCGAAGGATGAAAAAACAGACTGTAAAGGATATGGTTGTTATTTTATTCAACACTCTACTCTCTATATGCACTTTCTGTTCTGATAAACAGTCTTCCTCATTCCAATCTTGACTTCCCTTCTTTCATTCGAACCTACTCCACCTTGATAAATATCACAACTCATTGTTCCTTATTACTGCGTCCTCTCATCTGGAGCCCCTGATCACATTTCACTCTGGCAACATGAGCTAGTATCAATTTAATCTGATAATTTATCATGCCTCCGTCTGTTCCAATACTAAATGTTAAGCATTGGTTATCGTTCATATCCAAATGCCTTGCTGCTCCTCGGTTTCTTTTCTTTCTCTTCAGAATCTTGCTCTGAGGGATGCATACTGTGAACCAGTATATGTTGTAACTTGCAGATCATGCCTGTAAAAATGGCGTGTACATGGCCTTGCAGAAATATATTATTATTACTTGATTTAGACGGTACTCTTCATTTTCTAACCCTCCTAGAATTTCATCTCGTTATTTGGTGTTAACAAACAAACTACAGGCACTAGATAAACGGATTCAAAAACTTTGATTAGTAATATGAAATTTGAGAAAAATCCACTTACAACGTTCATTGTACTATTAGCAATTCACTGTTTACATACAATGATGAAATAACTGGTAAGTACAATTTAGATATTACTCGTCAATCTGCATTAAAACTTTGTTTATGATTTGGTCAATGATTTCGGATTCTGTTGACAGAGATTTATTTGTTAACCCTATAACAGACACATCATAAACTAGTATTAACCACGACATGATTTAGTTACTACGCTCAAAACAGCCACGCATCGCTTAACTTGTGAAGAATATTTGGCTAATTCATGTGGCACTTACAGTATTGTGTTCATGTTCAGAAAGCGAGCGGAAAAGGCTATCAACGTCAATTGTTACTCATATAATTTTTCTTTTGAGATACCTTACATAGTAATTTAACACTTCAGTCGGAAACGATAATGCTTATAATAAATAAGACTGTTTACGACTGTATATTGGCAAGTTATATAATATTCATAAATAGTTTAACGCTCCATTGTTTCAACCTACATACATATCAACAACTGCCAACACCCATGTTCATCACCACCATGATTAAGGAGGTGAGCCCTATGTAAATAATTTTACAGCTCATTTTTGCTTGAAACTCTGATTTTAGTCTATTTTTGACGTGATAACTGGTGGATTTCACTTTCCTGAGTTTGTATTGTTACAAATAACCGAAATAGGCTTACTAAACATTCATCCAGATTGTGGGCAACAAATCCGTCAAACTACTAGTAGACTGGAATAAACGCTATTTAACAAGCACAATTATTACCGAAATTGACGTGTGACGGAAAAAATTCACTTATTAGCTGATAAATAATGATATCGAAAATCCTCGACAACACGTAACATCTGAGCGAGAACCAGTGGCATGACTTTTAGACCGCGCCGTATTTTGCATAAATAAATCAGCATCAATACCGTTGGTTCGTGATATACCACTTGACATGAGGAGCCGTAATTCAACATGTTGTGCCCTACAAACACGGGTGGGTTGAGGTTATCTCCCCACCATCATGTTGCTGGTCAGGAACGCCACCCTCCATCCTTTTGTGATGTTGGGCTCTCTTACGTTTGTGGTAAGTATGAATATTGCTCCAATCGAAGCTCGTTGTTGAAACACACTCTCTCTACTAGTTCCATGTTACAAGCAAATCAGATGAATAAAGCATTTGTATTATGGGCTAGACGTCCATTTATTATATCATACTGCTATGAAGATAACTAATGGTATAAGCTATAAGAGACAGATCAGATTATATGTGATCAAGACATGGCAAAAACTGAAAGTAGATCAAAGGATATGAAGGAGTAGAAGATTGTAAAATTTTCAGGATAAGAAAAGTAAAACATTGAACAACTCACAATAGTTTAGGGTATTTTGAGCTTCTTTTGATCAGCTTTATTTTGTCGGCATCCATAGGATCAGTGAATTATCTGTCTTCTTGTAACAGGAAAAAAAAGATATGACATTTGGGAAGAAGAAAAAATCTTTGATCATTAGAGAGATTTGGAACCTGATAGTGAGGGTGAGGAGCAGAAAGCCATTATTAATAATCAATGAATAGGTGCAGGGGATAAAGCATGTGTTCCGTAATTTGTTTATATTCATATAAATAACAATGGGGTTCGTTGTATTCTCGCTCCATCTAGACGTTTGGCGGTCTGTAATAAAGTGTCTTATTGGTGGGTGGGAGTTCAAGGAATAGTTGATGAAACTCTTTAGAGTCTAGTAACAAGATTATTAGCCTTTTGAATTTGGTAAATGTGTCACAGTTACGGATAGGTATTGGCAACCTGTTCCGTACTGTACCGCACTGTAGAAAACTCACAACGCATTCATTTATGCTGTTGTACGGCAAATAGTGTATATGAGTTGTTACGTAGTTTATAGGCTGAGCCCGAGACTGTTCCTATCTCGTCTATTACGGTGGAAACAGTTGCTCACCGCTTCGTAGAACGGTGGACAGCGCTGTATGGTTGTCCCCAGACTTTCATGACTGACCAAGGAAAACAATTTGAGTCCGAATTATTCTCGTCGCTGAGTTGGCTGCTTGGTTTCGGAACACATACGCACTACCACCTACCACCCACAATCAAGCGGTTTAGTTGAACGGTTTCATAGTCAACTTTAAAGTGTTCTTTGAGCACACGAAAACAACAATTGGTACGAAACCTTACCGCTCGTCCTCCTACGTACCAGAACGAGCTTAGAGGCAGATACTCAAAGTTCCGCCGCTGAACTTGTATATGGCATGACACTGCATCCGCCTGGGGAATTTTCCAGACCACGGAGCAGTAACAATCTTGGTAAGTCAGACTACGTCCAACGATTTTCTGAGTTTATGCAAACACTGTCTCTGGTGTCAACTCGTAAACATCATCGACAGGTTGCGCTCCCCCGAGAGTTATCTATTTGTTCACTTGATTTCACACGAGTAGATTCGGTACGCGAACCTTTGCAACAGCCTTACGAAGAACATTTTCACGTGATTTCTTGTCATGAAAAGACCTTCAAGGTTGATCGACACGGCCGCGTCGAGATATTCAGCATTGATCTTCTCAACCCAGCACACGTCGATGACAGTGCCCTGATAAGTTGAGACCGAAGACTAGACTCATCAAACTTGCTGGCGGGGTCCCTACATCTACTTCGGACTCCACACTAGGTACGTCAGAGACCTCATTCTCACGTTCCTGTCAACAGCACGTGTCATCTGCACCATCTACGGACGAGACTTTATTCTCACGTCCAGATCAGCAGACTACGCCGCCTTTGGAGATGAATGAGATCGCGGTCTCACGAGGTACGAACGAGACTACCGTCTCACTTTCCGATCGCCCAGTACTCCTCCCCGTACGCTTAAATGACTAACCACTCAATCAACAACGGATACGGTATAGGACTCTATCCCTGTACCACATGCATGCTGTACTTTTCTCTTTTTCTTTGATTTATTTTATTCTGAGCCCTGGCCTCCTACGATGGCCCTGTTGGCCTAATCGAAATCAGTCAATCTTGGCGAAAGCTGGCCCGATCACCCACACTCTAGTCAACACACTCAGTCGATGTTCTGACTCCGAATATGTCTGGCATATGTATAGCGTCGAAACTGGTTGTTATGGTCGCTTCTTGTTTCTTGGCTCAGTGTGGTTACGTCGTACTTCTGCAGCGTTTTTCTGTCCGGACCCTTACGAACACAATCCTCAGATTTTGGATACAAACCCCTCCATTGTTGTACCTATTCATTAACTGCGAACTTTTCCTTTTTTTCTCCTACCTATCCATTCATTGTTTCCCTCACATTTTGACTTTCATGAAACTTTTTAATGGAATCATACTCAAAAATATGGAAAACCGAAAGGCTCTTTATAATGTGAAGATTTCTAGCTCCAGGAATCTTGTTACTGTGAGACTAACCTGCTGGCCTTGAAAAATATCAGCTTCCTAAAGTATTCAGTAATATTATAGCAACTAACTGCTAATGATGTTGAGTTGTTGTCCAATACTAGGAGTTCAGCTTAAAGTGATAAAACAGCACAAGCAATCAATTTATAAAGAAAAATTGGAAATTGGATTGTTGTTGCGGGAGTCATCCTCGTATTCTCTAGGTCACTACGGTTGTGCGTAGTGGGTAATGCGTCCTGATTCATTTAGACATAAAAGCGTATTATTAGGGTTTGAAAATTCGCAGATTGCTACACCTAGTGAAAAATACTGAATACATCTGTTGATTACTCAGGATAACGGTAAGTTTCCAGTACATACTGTATATGGTCGTAAAAGGTGTTCCGTTTGCTTATCTATTTCATCCTGTTCTTACCGAATAGGGACTAAACTGAGTCACATTAAAATGAGGTAACTGGAAACCTGTTGTCCTAACTTGTTAGAATCGTCTTCCCATATGGTCTTTTTGTACTCCCATATACTCCTTTAGGGGTAGTAATTGTGATTTTGCGTCTGGTAATATTTATGCACGCCTTCCTAGCCTCATGGGTGCTATCTCAGTTCGAATACCTTCGAAGGTTAGTTATATTGGCACTGAACTATTCTATAACCAGATTTGTGTTGCGCTCTATGTGCACTGTCCTGGGTTTCGTCGTATATATCGACTCAGATCTTCGTACCGATCGAAACACATGTATGCCTTTCGTATCTAATTACGTTACTCTGTTTGACCATTTGGTGCTGTGTCTATCCGAGGATTGTATTACAGTAAGTTTTTCTATCTTATCACATTTGTAACATGTACAGGTCTTAACATAACTATTAGATTTATTTATTTAAACACATAAATATTGGTACAAGGAAGCACCAGATACATATGCGCCACACAAATCGAATGAGACTTGTGTGAGGGCTGTGATACTGCCCAGGTGCCCAAACTGAAGCAGGTGGTTTTCTTAGGGGCCCACACCCGGAGCCTTTGACCTAGAAGTCTAACCCACAAGGCAGTGGAGCATCGTGAGGAGATGCAGTCCCATAGTAGCCGGTGACCAACAATAGGTTCATACTCCATTTGTTCCCTCAGGATGCTGTAGTCCATGTGCACCATTGGTTAGGAATCAGGGTTTTCCAACTCCCTTAGGTGGACTTTCCGTGTCCACTGACCCGGTTAAAGCGCCGGACATTCGCTTTTCGTCCCCTCACTTTCGTGAACAACACCCCCGCCACGAGAAGGCAGTGAGTAGGACTTCCCTGGTAGAGGCTATATACGCGTGGCCATGTGAGAGCATTTCGAGAGAGAGTGGACTCTCGGCCGTACCAGGGGATTTGGGGGCAAAAATTAGATTAGATAAGTTTAATCCCAACCATCAACGGAAATCGGTTCAAAGGTAGCACCTGACTAAGTCATACTCACCAACGCCTGGTAATAATTGCATTTTGTGGTCTCAAAGGTGTGTTCAACTTAGTTGACCGGGCGTTGCTGTGAAGTTACATTATGAAAAACCTACCGCAGAAGTTCATAAAACTTACAGAAGGTCTACTCGAACTCTGTTGATCAAATTAAAACTTCTGGTGATCTGTCATCAAAACTGTGGACTCCATTTTCTTAGAGTTGTTCACTATCCTCATTTCTATTTAATTTCGTTGTGGTTAATCTACATGGTAGGCTTTTGTGCTGCAAAACATAGGAAGAATCAAGTTCAAACAAAAAAGCCGTCTCATTCTGTATCTATAGTCTTTAAAAACATAATAGCATTCAAAAGACTAAAACAAGACATTTGTTAAATGCCTCACATTTCTAGCCATTAATTTAACTAGCTAGGTAAGTGCCAAGCTGAATCGGTCTCCTACATACAATTGCTCAGTGTTCTCCAATTTGCTTTGGAAGTATGCATTAATTTCATGAGTTGTGTAGGCCGACACAGCATATATAATAATCGTACTCTAGATCTTTTAGTTTGTAAATAAACTTGTAAGTTGGCATCTGCATAATTAACTTTTGTCAGTTATGTGTTGATATTTAACTCTGACAAACACTAAAATCTTTGTTTGAAATTCCACCTTGTAAGATGTCCTTTCATCCGTTAGTGTGTTTTTTGGAACTTATGAACCCATCCATACTTAAAGTATGCATGAAATGAGGACTGATTTTTTAATTATTAATAATCAACAGCCGAACACACATGTCTTCCATTGGAAGTCAATTCCACATAGCAAAGAAAAGACTCGTTCTGTCCCTGAATTCGTTCTTCGGTGTGCACGAGGTGAGTCCTTATTATGCTAAGTATTTTCTAGACAATCATCAACCTGTCCACCTACTTCCCGAAAAAGCACCGTCTGGTTTATCCGATTGCCTTTTCAAGTTTGATTACAAGATGTTTGGTTCGGTGGATAAAGTGCAACCTGTGAGTGACAACATTTATGATACCTAATATTTTCTTTAGGTGGCACTTAAGGTTCATCGAATCTTTCCTATTAAATTAGTAAGTCAACTATTTCCAATTGGTTATATTCGTCATTCCGTCAATTGTTCCGAATAACTTTCAACTCACGGTCATTCATGATTATGTGATATTTGTGGCTTAAGACGTGATGATTAAAATTTTGATTTATAAGTCAGCGGATTGTGAATGGCCTTATTACGATAAATTAGTTCTCAAATAATGTAATAAATCAAATTAATGTTTGCGAATGAAAACAAGTTTAAAAGTTAAAGACAATGGTGTTGGGTGAACATGCATTCATAAGAAGATATAGTTTCTCAAATCACGTCTATACTGGAAAGTATTATACTTTTACTTCACTTGCATAATTTTTTCAGAAGCACTTAGCCCGTTACTTTTTCAGTGCCGTATCAGTTTTTAACACTTGTTATACAATATTTTTCGTATTACGTATTAATTACATTGTGCACTTCTTGTATACCAAGTAAGGAGGAGTCAGGGCTATATTATCTGCTTACTCATCAGGTTTTGCATAATTTGATTTTTTTCATGAGTGACTTAACTTCGTAAACAAGGATGTTTGGTGACCGTTTTTTGTTTATATGGTTGAATAAAGCATTAAAGTACTACATTTCCTCCTGCTTTGAAAGTTAGTATTAATAAAACTCCATGTACACGTCATTTTAGTCTGTGCAGCTACTTACTTAGACTTGTTACTAGACGGGTAATTTCTCTAAGAACTTTGGGCTAAACTCTTTACACAACGCTAGACTAGTAATGTTTATTCGTTAAGCAAACTGACACTTCATTTACATTTTTCTGGATTAAAGTCACCATATAAATGTGGTCAGCTAATATATGGCGCATATATATATATATATATATATATATATATATATATATACTATTGAACTAGCTGACTATTTAGGTCTTATGGATTTTTGATTTGTAATAGTAGGCACAAGCGATTGAAATAAAAAAGTATCCGTTTTTATGAATTATCATCTTAGTATATAGATATCAAAAATCTTCATCCATAAAGAGCAAAACATAGTGAAAGCAATTATGGAGACATTCTTACAAGGCTTTCTTGACTTAAACAATGCATTGATTCTCTGAGTTATAAGTGGCATATTCACTTCATTGTAGAACTATATTTCGTATGCCCAATAATCTATCATACTTTACCACTGAGTTATTGTTCGTACCTGTTTGGTTTATTATCATCTATATCGTTTTTCCTAGGTAAGTTCGGCTATTTGGCCTTTGTGTTGTTTCTTTTACAAAGAACCTTACATCTACAAAACAGATTTTAAAATATTGCTCGTTAGTATTCAAACATGCTATGCTTCATTTATACTAATGCATAAATTTCTTGTAGGTGGTTCATCCTGTTTTTTGGTTTATGGAGCTTTTGTGGCAGTTCTTCACTCCTTTTACATATTATCATGTCAAATATTTAACTCCGATTAGTCGGATGTCTAATGAAACAGATGAGGATTTCTGTGAAAGGGTTCGTTCCGCTATTGCTTCCTCCCTCGGAGCTACACTCAGCCCAATAAATGCTGAACATCTGGCAGATGTGAGTGTTAAGATAATTTCAGGTTTTTAGTGTACATATTTTGCACAGTTAATAGCAAGAGTTTATCTCCTGTAATGATTGATAATTTATTACGTATAAGTCTAGTTGTAGTCATAAACATTCGGACTTACAAGTGCACACACTAATCTTTTATACCTCCTGTTACGTCACTTAGTAGACAGACACGAATTACATATGCCTTTAGAACTATTTAGGTTTTTTTTCATGTGACAAACATTTTAACGTTGTAATCATTCTATGCAGTATATTTCTGTATTCATTAACTAGTTGAAATACTTTTTTTCTGAAAGATGTATTTATCTATCTAGGATATAGTAAGCAGTGTTTGGTTCGCATATATGCCAGCAAAACAAGTATGCGGTTAAAAATATGCGGAGCAGTTGCACTGTTGGTCATTTAGCAGTTCTGTGTCCTAATGAAACGAATAAGTTGCGTGTGATAGTCCTAATGTTTTAGCAGTCAGATGTCAGTGATCCTCATACAACAAGGGTGACTACATAACAGTATACGAACGTGTATATTTTCCGTAAGTCTAGTGATTTATCGTTGAAAACTAAGATAGTGTGTCTAAATAGATGCTCTCTACTAAAACATCTAGCTGGCGTGGCTTATACTTTGAGATCATTTTCAGCAACCGAATAAAATTAAAAAGCATGTCGTCTTACAGATTGTTTAGCTTTGAACAAAAACATCTACAATAGAATAATGATAAGTGTGTTTTGTAAGTTGTCATCGCATTTTTTTCTATTTGAGGTCCCGTTACATGAAAATAGATTCAAGCCCGTAGTGCACCAGTTCAAAGTAATTAAACAGCCTTACAGAAATGATCCGAAATACGAAGTTTAAGTTAGTACTAACAACTAAGTTATGTCTTTGATAAATTATCATTAATTTGCAAGACTTATTGACATTCTAAAACGTATTACGCAACTTTCCAAGCTGTTTATCCTAATTTGTTAATCTGAACTATCACATTAGTTCTGGTTCAAAATCTCTTTCCGGATACAATTATTTTTGTTTTATCAAATTATTTCCCTATGAGATAGTTGTTCCCTAAATTACTTTTTATTTCTAGTACACTGGAACGGAATCACCGATTGCTTCGCTTTCTCTCCCTAATGCACGATCTTGTACTATGTCTAGTTTATCTGCAACGCCACCCAGTTCCCCTTTGTCTAGAAAGCATTCTACGAGTTCGTCAAGCGATTCTTTAATTTCGAACATACTCGAGTCCGATGGAATTCGTCTTCGCCACTGTACTCAGCCTAATCACGAAGCCTCCGAAACCTACTCGTGTTTCTCTTTCGAACATCTAGTACCTCGAGTCAGTGAAATACTTCGTGACATACCAGCGTCTCGGATCCGTGAAGCTCTTGGTAAGGTTTCATACCTGGTGTAACACTGTTTTTAGTTAGGTAAAAACTGGATTTCTGCTTGTAATCTAATTCTTGGTGTATATAATACCCAGCCACCGGTTTAAGATGGACCAGGCTTTTAATATGTAAAGCAACTATCCATACGTACACGATTTGACACACTCGTTTTGGTACAGTTAAACACTGGTAGTATTTTTTTGAGACACTTGTAAGATAACTGTTAGCAGTGTCCGATATGAAAATAGATAAATCCCTACTGAGACCCAATAACAATATGTTGTTTATACCAAATACCAAATTATTGGACAATGGCCGAAAATTTACTTCCCAAATATGATTACCTGTAGATAAGTTTTTGAACTCAGTATATTGCATTCTTCATAAGGCACGCAGAATTGTTTCATTTCTTCTGCGAAACTGAGTTAACTATTGAACAAAGAAGGTGTATGGGCTCTTAGGATATTTCGTAGCTTACTTACTAAAGTTTCACTGTTAATCTCAGAAATTCAGAATTTAAAAAGCCTATCGAAAAAGATCACATCGAGGTTTTAAAGCTATTACGCAAACATTGTAAGTGCCAATTATTGTCACAATTGTCAGTCTCGTAGGTTTTTGAGGGAGTTTTAGTCACATTTGAAAATATTTAACACTTACAATTTTATGCTGAGAAATACCAGGGAAACCAACCACAGTACTGATTATGATGTCCTAGAGGATAGGATACTTACTCAACGTACTTCATTATAAGTAGCTGGTGATTCAGATTTTCATTACAAAAGTGAAATCCTACTGATGTTAGAGTAGGAATATGGTAATTTATCCTGACGTAATACAATCTACACATTTCGACTGCTGAACGATTTATTCTGATGCGGAAGAAAATTTGTCATATGTCAATGGATTTTAAGCTAGTCCAATATTTTCGTATGATAAAAATAAGGATTCAATGCACGTAACGTTTTTTAATCCAATTTGAATATTATATCCGCGATTGGTACATTTTTTGTTTAGTGAATACTCAAGGTGACGTTGAATCAGCTATTGACTACCTTTTGGAAAATTCAAATGATTCGGATACTCAACGAGGCAGTAATCAGGTCGATCACACCATGTCTGTTATGTCTCCCAGCAGGTTCGCAGTTGCTGCCCCACAGTTCCTACCGAACTCTAGTTTACGTCAATTAAGCCTTACTGAACGTCGTGAGGCTCTTTTAAACCATGCGCGTCAGCTGTATCGTTCTCGTCAACAAAAATCCGCTTAATTCATGGCGTAAGATCCCGCCGTTTAACAGTCCTTTTAAAGTTACTGAACTGTGATTCTTTTCATATATCTCTGACCGCCAACTACTTTCTCGTAAACTTAAATGTTAATGAGTTAAAGCCATATCTGATAAATCCTGATTACTTTAACTCTCAGTTTATTAGTTTTTCATCATTGTATAATAATAGCAAGATATCTTTCGATTTTACATGTTTTTACATTACTTGACTTTGTGGTGATCTGTATAATTTTAAAAATTCCCATATTGTGATTTAGAACAATATATATAAACGAACAATATTGTTTTCAATTAGATCCTCATAAGGCTTTACCCCAATATACCTTAATGTTCATATGCATATACGGAATTATTAAACCAATCAAGGCAGTTTATGAGTCAATGATAACAGTGTAATAGATTACGTAAATAAACATAATAAGTAAAGAGTGCAAATTGATAGTGTGATGACAGGTGTACTAGTTGTGATAAGAATAAAAAACGCTCGAATCCATGTTTCATAGTGGGAAATAGGACAATGGCTTGAAAAAATATAGATGCTGAAATAACATTCACGTAATGAGAAGTGTTCAGATAATTGAACAATGAAGTGTGTATTTGGAAAAAAGGGTTGGATGAGGTGAAGGAAAATAAACGAGTATAGGAGATAATAAATAAATCTTATTAAGGCTTATTTGGTCAAGGAAGAGATAAATATGTTACAATTTCTTATGAATACTAAGACTTGGATTGTTAGCTTGAATTCTCATAGCTTCTGCTATGTGTAAGAGACAAGATCAAACCACATAAGGAAAACTAGTAGGAATACGATAAATAACTTTAAATGGCCTATTTCTATTTATTAAATGACTGCTATCGATCAAGTATGGTAGAACAGAGCTGTGTACAATAAGCAATCTCATAGTTTTTATGAATTTATTCTGTTGTTATCACTGACTCATAAAGTGCCTTGATTGGCTTAGTAATTTGGGTATGCATACGAAAATTACAGTATATTGGGGTAAAGCCTTATGAGGATCTAACTGAAAACAACGTTGTTCGCTTATATATGTTGGTCTATATAACCGTTTTGTTATCAGTGTAGCTAATACCAATCAAAAGAGTATTATCAATTATTTCCTAAGCCTGGGGATTGTTGCTAACCGACAACTTAATCTTTGACTTAGTAGTTAGTATGCCCGAGCAGTTACTGCTAGAAATATTTCTTAGTCGCATGATGATTTAAGGATGTCAAAAATGAAAATGGCCTCCGTTTTATTTGAGACCATGGAATTTCAGGAAAATTGTTGGGAATTTCGTCCTTAGTCATCTATACCAAACAACGTAACTGATAAAAATATCGAACAGATAGTCCGAAAATTAAGTAGAAAAATCAAGCATATCAGTACTAGTATTTTAGTAAAACTACACCAGACGCACCTTAGGTAAAAGTTGCGAGAACAAGTTTCAAACTCACCGCCATACCAAGTTATTATGTCACTCGGCTATACTAGTAATATCTAGTTAGGACTGTTATATGGTATTGGGCATTTCAAAGACGGAAGTGATACCTAGCCTGATTATTCCCCAGCTCGTGTATTGTAGATATATATCTCGTTAGCCGACTTAAGCTATTTCAGCTCGAGGTGCAGCTTTAGGTTCTTGAAAGTTTTGTGATGGCGGATGAACGGTAAACTAAAAGTTTACTGAACATATTGGTGTTGCAGTGAAGTGATAATCCCTCACTCGAACAATCAGGTGTCAGAATGACTGATCCGTGAAATTAGTTTCATAGTTAAAAACACTTGTATGCACAACCGTTAACCAGAAGTAAACATTGTACCGAACCAACCAGCCCAAACACGGTTTCATCCCTCACGATCACGTTAGTAATAAGACTGCAATCTATTCTAACTCATTTGGATGATCTCATTCTTTAAAAAATGAGTTGAATGGAAGTGGCATAAGTGTGGAGAATCCGAATATAATTCACAGTGCTCGTGAATTAAGGCCATATCGAGGCAACACGCACAGTATCCACATATGCCAATAAGAGACTGACCAGTTGCAGTCCTAAACATCAATGGGAAGATTCAAACAAACAATACTAAGTGAATGTAAGCTTCACCCCATTGCACAAGCAAGTGGCTATCAGGACTCAGTAGCTGAGTGAATAACGCGATGGCGTTTGAAGCGAAAGGTACTGGGTTCGAGTCCCAGAGTGGACATCAACTCTGAGATGCAGGTACATCCAGCTGACGAGTCCCAAATGGGACGAAACGCACAGTACACTGCTAGCCACTATCCATCTTTGCTTACAATCCGAATATCCGTTTACTTTTTATTCGTGAATCTTTATCACAGGATAACTATGATTTAGTAGTGTTATATCCCCTCGCTTACTCTTTAATCTCTAAAATATATCTGATTGTTAGTTGTACGTGCATTAGTAGTTATCAGGACCCATGTAAACCTGGAGCTCTACGGGAAGCGTGTAGATATTGTAGCATATTTGAAACATCGCAGTTTCCACGACAAAATACACGGAAGTTGAATGCCTGAAATGTAAGAGCACCGTGTCTAGCACTTGAAAAAAGACTTATCTTGTTCAAGCGGATTTATATCAACCTGGGGGCGATATGCCTACGTGCGCGAGAGGGACTGTATATTGCACGGCAGTTTTGCCTGTAGAACATGTTTTATGAGGGTCAGTTACATGTTTAAATTGGTAACGTTTGGCTACAGATGTCTACGAAGAGTCGATCGCATGTAGTAGAATGTTGGAGTCAAGCTCAATGTACTGAGTAAAATTAGCGAATCGGTTGAGGCTTTATACCAGTCGGAACACCTTACTACTGGCTACTCTAATATCTTTCGTTTGATGTGGAGTGATAAATTCTTTTCTTGTCTTCCTGTTTGATTGGTTTTTTTTGGGATAGAAAATTTCGATGTTTAGTTCATTACTACGACGAATACTACCATTATTTTGATGTACTCGTGTGCTAGAGAAGAATATGGCCAAGTGACTCGTTGCATGTATGGACGTAATCCCATCTGACTGGTCACAATCTCTGATTGTCCCAATATATAAGAAGGGGCCAAAATCATCCTGTGATAACCATAGAGGGATTAGTCTGACTAACATAGCATCTAAAATACTAGCCTCAATAATTATCGGGCGCCTAACTAAGACTCGTGAACTGCAAACACGAGAAAATCAGGCTGGCTTCAGACCTGGTCGTGGCTGTATCGACCACATATTCACCATTCGTCAAGTTTTAGAGCACAGACATGCTTGTCGGCGTCCGACAATGATAGTTTTTCTTGACTTGAAAGCAGCATTTGACTCTGTAGACCAAGAGGTCCTGTGGCAGTGTCTGTCATTGAAAGGTGTACCTCAGAGGTACATGAACCTTGTGAAGGCTCTTTACTCGAACACTACCAGTCGAGTGAGAGCTTATGGCGAACTGTCATATGATTTTACAACCTCAAATGGTGTCCGGCAAGGCTGTCTACTATCCCCATTTTTGTTTAACTTCATCATAGACATACAACTGGAAATAACGCTCTCGTCGACTGAATTTTCAGGAATTGATCTTCTACCAGGAGGTTCACTTGTCGACTTAGAATACGCAGATGACATAGTCCTGTTTGGTGAAGACGCTGACAAAATGCAGAGTCTTCTGTTAGAACTGAGTAATAATGCCAGGATGTTTGGGATGCGTTTGTCCCCATCCAAGTGTAAATTGTTACTCCAGGACTGGCCTGCGTCAACACCTGAACTAAGGATAGGGAGTGAAGTAGTCGAACGCGTCGACAACTTCACTTATCTTGAAAGTCTGATCAGCCCTAATGGGTTGGTGTCTGACGAAATCTCAGCACGGATTCAAAAAGCTCTTTTGGCTTTTGCCAACTTACGTCACCTATGGCGAAGGCGAGATATCTGTCTATCAATTAAGAGACGAGTATACTGAGCAGCAGTTCGCTCTGTTCTACTTTACGGCTGCGAAACATGGCCATTAAGAGTAGAAGATTCTCGTAGGTTACTAGTATTCGACCACAGATGGCATCAGTGCTTGAAGTCACTAACTTCTAGTCTGAGCCATGTTGGTAGATGCAGACTACCTGGTTGGGGTCCGCGTGACTATCGTAACCAATGGTTGGAGACTGGGTGACATGGCTCAAAATCGATCACAATGGCGTAGGTGTATACACTCTTTATCTTCCCTCAAACCTTGAGATTAAAATTGCTTCATAACTTTTTTCCTTCCTATACTATATCATTATATACAACCTTCCTTTATATACTACCACCACTAAATTAATTACTATGAATCCGGTGTTCATCTTGTTGTGCTAACGAGGTATGGCAACTTGGACCGATGCATATATGTGCCTGGTCCTACGTTGTCGCTGACTGACTGATACTTGGTCATAATGATTAAATTTGTGGGACTAATGGATGACAGGTAAATTTATTTCATGCCACCTAATATATATAGAAATTATCAACAAGACCTGTAGAATTCTATTTTAAAGTCATATAAAAAACAAATCCCGTCTTTAACTTGTATTTCAAATGGCTAAATTCAACCAACCTTTTGGGAAGTTCAAACTCAGAACTCTGTTTAGTTAAAACATTATCTGATTGTAGGCAATATTATTTTTGAAAATATGCTAGTTGGGCTGATTTTTGTGCTATCACACGAGAATTAATAATCGAAAACTTGAAGAGAACTAATCCTTGCTTCTATATCTCATTTAGTGACTACGTAAATCTAAGCAATGATCCCAGGCCGTCGTCATATTTCAGAAATAACCAAACATGATTTCATAGATTGCCATATTAAAAATAGTAGTGTACGTAAAGTAGGTCCTAGACAATATGTCATTCATAACTTAAGTCATAAGGAACGGTACACTTCAGAAATTAATATTATTTACAAGTACATAAAGCAAAAGTGTTCAAATATGCTACGAAGTCAATCAACAGATTCATCATTTCTCCATGATTCCTCAACAATGGCTCGGACTTGTGTTTCATACTGGCGTTTGTCTTCTTCAAATAATTCTGCTGCTGTCGTATTTGCAGGAGAGTTGGGGTTCGGGTCACCCAAAAGTGACTGTAATGATGTTAAGATTGCTCCAATGTTATATGATGGAGACCACATGTTTTGCAATATATCCAAACATATACTGCCATCACTATAAACATTAGGATGAAACATTTTGGAAACGAATCGCACAATCGGTGGGACGTTAGGATAGTTCTCGGTGAACTCCATTGTTAGCCGAAATATACCGTCTGCGAATGCCGTACCATCCGGCCCCAGAATAATTGCATGCCACTTCATTATATTGTCATCAAGTGGAACAGCGTATACACCAGGAGGAGGATCAAGCTGAATTTTCTTGAAATCGTTCATAAGACGGCGTCTAGCCTTTGTAGACATTTTCACTCAGGTATTAAGACTAAAGAAAGCGAGAATTTTATTTAAGAGGATTTTCCTCATTTGAACGCAACATCACTTAATGTAGTCTGAATAATCTTTTTTAATACAGAGATACACATTCGTGACTTTGAGGAGAGCGGAAAATCGAACGAGCCATTTCCCCTAGCGAGAATTCGGTCTTAAAACACAGTGGGTTGAAATTTATTGTCAGAAACTTACGAACGACGGCATGTTTTCACTGTTGATTTATACTACTTTGAACGGAAAAGTCATATGTACTTAGTGGTATTTTTAATTATTTCTGCTACATAACGACCTTTTGGAAAACGAAGGTCAGTGTCATGATAAATCTTGTTTGATGGATACACGAACAAACTATACACCCCTGATAAGCTAATGAGAAATATAGTGACAGTGATATATTGATACAGCTCACGGTAGAAATCCAGGTGTTGAAGGTTAGTGCCTATGACCGAAACGAATTTTATTTAATGGTTTATGTTTGTCAAGTACATGCCCATCAAGTTATAATTGCAGCACCAAATTTGGAACAGATCATTAGTGTAGCGTGCTGTCAGACTAAAACAAATAAGTCAGGTGCCACGCACCATCTTACTAATGGTAGTTAAAATCTGATAACATTGGAGCTTTACGTTTTAAGGATCATGATTAAAACCCATACTATGTGTATACCCAGCAGTGGGGTTTCCAAAAAAACAGGACTTCGGCAGTTTCCGAAGTCGATTAAGACAATAAGGCTTGGGATAAATAAGTGGGTTTTGAATAAATTAAAAATAATCCAGTGATCTCTTGAGAATACAGAACACTTATGTTGTCCTACATTTCCCTACACTTAATAACTTTATAACAACCATTAGGTAGCAGATCCATATGATAAAATACATATCCACCTATTGAAATGATAGGAAGTTATTAAGGAGACTCAGGCGGTCATAGCCACACCCGGAGCCTTTGACCTAAAGGTCTGATCCCTATGGATGGTAGCTGCGGTGTGGGGATGTGGGACGGTGGGGGCGGGGGGGAGTACGATTGGGGCGTTTGGGGGGGTGAGGGGGGCCGGGGGGGCGGGCTGGGGGCGGGGTGGGGGGGGTGGGGGCTGGGGGGGGGGTGGGGGGGGGGGGGGGGGGGGGGTGGGTGGGCGGGGGGGGGGGTGGGGGGGGGGGCCGGGGGGGGGGCGGGGGTGGATGCTGGGGGCGGGGGGG
>NC_031495.1:39596909-39736674 GCF_000237925.1 Schistosoma mansoni
GAGTGAAAAACTTGGACCAGTCCAATATGAAGGCAATCATGCTATGATGCCAGGGCAATTGTCACCTGAAAAATCATATTCTGCCCAAACAGCTCAAATGATTGATGATGAGGTTCGTGAGTTATTAAACGAAGCTCGTCAAAGGCTCCGGGTGTGGCCCCCTAAGAAAACCACTTGCTTCAGTTTGGGCACCTGAGCAGTATCACAGACCTCACGCAAATCAAATAGGATTTGTGCGGCGCAAATATATGTGGTTCCCCTTTGTACCAATATTTATGTGTTCAAACAAACAAATAAATAACCGACATAGAGCCTGATACAAATATACCTCAGCCCATGTAGCCAGGCCACTGCCAACAGGATTAAATGTCATTAAGCACAAAAGTGCCCCGACTGAAATAGAAGACTTGTCTACAACAACTGTCTACGGTAGCTTGGGATCGTGTTAAATCACCATATGGAGATGAAAGTCATGGAAGGTATATGATAATGACATGCTAACACAGGAACTGTTAGCGTGATGTCCCAACGTCCTGTCCCTCGCCTTAATCATTGCAAAGTGCTTTTCAAATCTTAACATTTAATTTGAGTTTATCCATTCATAAAAATTGTCGATACAATATTGTATCGACACTTAAGTGAATACGAAGAGAGGCATGCACATTTGTTAGGAAGACAAAATATATCACGGTTTGAGCACTTTTTAAATAAGTAATTACAAGGACGTAAAGGTTCTTCAACACAGAAAATTGTATATAAATATATTCACCCAAGCAATCAATAAAGGGGAAAATGCCTACGGAAATAATCCGGAGATGCGCCAAAATTTCTGCTTTTCGCCTGTCCAGGGGAAATAATGTGAATTTTCCCCTTCATGTCGCTGTGTTTAAAATGTCGCTCAATTGTCTACTTTTCGCCTAAATATACGCCAAATTGTCTACTTTTCGATTTTAGTCAAAACTATATGGAGTCCAAGAAGTGAATGTGTTCCTTCTACCTCTATATGTACATGCTACATCATTGCAGACATACGTGCTAATATTTCAAACGATGAAAGTCTAATCAAAGGGCAAATAAGCATAAAAGTCACCAAAACAACCCACCGGTCAGCCTCCCATTCGTTACGGCTAAATGAAGGTCACAATATTCTAGTTCGGCGCCTATCAGTGTTTTTCAAATTGTTCTGAACGAAATAGAAGCTTCCGCTTAACGAGCTTCCGTACCTAGCAGCAGTGGACCACTAATATCTTCAGATGGGAACCTAGGTATATTCAACGATACAAAGAAAATAATTAGTAAATTATATCGTGGTATCACGCTAGGCGATAATCAAATGGTTCAAATGGTTGAGGACTGAATGGAAGAAGCTTACGCTTACGGTCATCCACTAGGCTTTTCAACACGTTTAATAGTGTAGTGGTAAATCCATCCCCATTTATCTGAAGGCACTCGATCACGCATCCGCACCATATTACAAGTGGGTACGTCGTGCTACGCATCTCTTACAACTGTTAGCATGCGTAGACCAAATGATCCTTGATATATCGATGGATTTCCAAGTATAACTTCGAACTACTTCATTTCTGTCTTATGATTCGACTGAGTTGGTATTCTTCAATTATGGAGGTGTTACATGTAGTGGCGTTTTCAAACTCCAGATGCTTATTACATCTTTAGTAATGAGCTCAGTCTTCAGTCTTCAGTAATAAGGATAGTAGGTTGATGAACCTGTGTTAATCCTGACAGATTTCCTTCCAGTGAAGGTCCAGCTTCTTCTTGAAAATGTTCACTGATGGTGCTGATACCACTTGTTCTGGTAAAGCGTTCCAGTCATTGACCACTCGATGAGAAAAACGGGACCCCACCTTTAGTTTATTAGATCGCGGTTTCAGAACCTTCTTGTTATGACCTCGGAGATTATTAGTGCTGGAGGGAGCAAAAAGATAAGACATATTAACACCCAGATCATAATTAAAGATACGAAATGCCAGTATAATGTCACCTCGTGTCCTACGATAAGGGGAAAATGTTTAGATGTTTTAAACGCTCATCGTAAGGGAGTTTAGAAAGACCCTTTACTAATTTTGTTCCTACACGCTGGACACGCTCAAGCGATTTAGTATCCTTTATCAGACAAGGGCTAGCTGCTTGGATACAGTATTCTAAGTGTGGCCTTACATAGGTGGGATATAAAATTCGAAACATATCCTCGTCGAAGCATTTAAATTCTCTGAGAAGCGACCATAGCGCACTATAGCCTTTGGAAGCAACCGCATTGCAGTGCGTAGTAGTTTTCAAGTCGTGACTTATAGTTACTCCTAAGTCTTTGTGCTCTTGAACGCGTGGAAGAGATGTACCATTAATGGTATAGTGGTAACTAATATCGTGCCCGGTGTGCATGAACACGCTCTTCCTGGAATTAACTTCCAGGCCCCAATCATGAGCCCACCTAACTAATTCGTCTAAATCTGCTTGCATATAACAACGATCAGTCTCATTTCTTATTGTTCTCCAAATTTTAACATCATCCGCAAACAATAATGTCGACGACTTAAGTAATAAAGGTAGTTCATTAATATGCAGAAGGAAAAGTAAAGGGCCTAAGATGGTGCCTTGGGGTACACCACTTTTGACCGGTTTCCATTCGGATAGCGTTCCATTGACCCTTACTCTCTGTCTGCGGTCACATAAGAAGCTTCCTATCCATTCCTGTATAGCACCTGTTATTCCAAAGCTCGAGAGCTTTTGCATAAGACCTAAGTGTGAAACCTTATCAAACGCTTTGCTAAAATCTATGAATATCACGTCGACAGACAGGCCGTTGTCTAGGGCAGCTGTCCAATCCTCTCTCGCAATGAGTAAGTTAGTCAAGCATGAATGCTTGTTACGAAACCCATGTTGCTCTGGAGTTAACAGATTGTACGAATCTATGTGACTCAGTAGCTTAGCCCGAATTAATTTTTCAAGTAACTTAACTACTATGCTGGTCAGGCTAACAGGCCGGTAGTTAGATACGATCCGTTTCTGACCATCCTTAAATATAGGACTAACTATGGCGTCTTTCCAGTCTCTAGGTAGTTGAGCCTGTGAAAGGGACATGTTGAAGAGCATCGTGAGCGGTCTTGAGACAATGTCCGCAAGCGACGACAGCAAACGTGGGTGTAACCCATCGGGGCCCGGGATCTTACAAGGTTTTAGGTTAGTTATCAAAGGAAGAACAATATCCTCTGTCACGTACAAAGGTCCTATGGCCGGTATCTCATTGTCAACGGGACAAGTAGTTGTAACACTACACGTAGAGTAGACTTCACTGAAATAGTTAACAAATGTCTCCGCTTTCGCTAGATCAGATTCAGCCAATAAAGCTGAATTTTCGCTTAACAGTAACGAGGGGATACCATCACTACGTTTCGTCCGCCTTTTAACATACGAAAACAGTCGCTTCGGACAGGTACGGCTATCGTATTCCAACTGTCGTTCGTAAGCCGTGCGGGATTTAGCTATGGTCTTTTTACATATATTCCGGATTTTTTTATATTCGCACTTAAATGATGCCTGACGTGATGATGCTCGACGTGATCTGGTACACCAAACAGTGAACTATGCGTCTGTTCCTTGTTGGAACATTATATATCAGCCATCCAATTTTTTTACGTATTGTGATATTGTTTTTATATTTACGGATATTTTCCCACCCATCGGTATACTTTATATTTTTCATAACGGGACAGACTCCCAAGTTATTTAAGATTAAGACCCTTTCGCTTCATTTCAGCAGATCCAGTCATGACCCGAAAATTTTGAAGCCTGTTTCTGCTTCTCAGAAGCTGACTCCCACGAGCACGGCATGAGAGACCCACATGCACAACTCCCACAGTAAAGAGGGCAGGTACACCACGGCTGGTATCTTTACTTTTGATGTTTGGGAACCTTACGAAACTTTAGAAAAGGTTGTCCTTGAACGTGTAGACCTGGCCTGACGACAGAGTTGGGACCAACTCTTCCACAACATCAAGCTGCAACATGGCTCAGCAACAGAAACGTTTCTACGGATGAGAGGTCATTGATCAGAGGATCTGTGAAAAGGGCCTGTTGAGACAGCTCTCCTTGTCTAAGTTCCTCAAAAACGCTCGTCGCGAAGAAGATCTGTTTCTAAACCAAGAGAGGCAGATAATCCTAAGTGATGTCGTTACCGCACTAGGTATGGTAAGTCTTCTCGAAATCGCAGAAAAACCTGCACTTTTCCAAGCTTCGAGCCATTCAACACGGAGGACACTTCGGTAAACTTCCAGGTCGGTGTGCGTCAACGGCAACCGTAGACGGAAAACATAGCCGTCTGTTGTACACAACTGAGCTGATGACAAAAGTTCGCCACCTCGTGGACATTGGCACGGAATTTAACGTTCTTTCTGTAAATTCTAATGACCGACTGTGCCAACCGGTTTTCAACTTACAAGAGCGAGTGGGAAACTGATTGCCATGTATGGTAAGCGATGTATGTATCTTAGCGTAGGTTTACGCAAACCCATTCACTGTATTTTACTTGTTTCAGATGTTTCTATGCCAATTATTGGTACGGACTCGTTACAACACTACAATCTACTGATCGATACGCGCAAACTGAGGCTAGTAGTAACCCAAGATATACCGAAACCGAACTAGACCACATGAAAGTCATAAGAATCACTCGATCATCGATCGGCCATGAGAATCTTCCTTTCACATTGTCCCTAAAATGGACAGCATTGATTGGCGTCCAACTGGTGAGTCTCGGCGACTGAATGTGAAAACCATTCCTCATCTGTATCAGTTGCTTCACATTCACGATTTGACAGCTACCTTACAAGGTACAACTGTCTTTTCGAAAACCGACCTAGTTAAAGCTCATGACCAAGTTACCATGGCCGCCAACTACATTCCTAGAACCGCTATCATCATCCACTTCAGACCCTACAAATTTTTGCGTGTGCCTTCCGGTCTGAGAAACACTGCACAAACCTTCTAGGGGTCCACCGACAACGTTTCCAGGTCTCAACCTCGTACACGGATATGTAGATGACTGGTTGGTCGCAAGTCCAAACGGAGAATCTCATCTCCAGTACCTGGACCTAGTTTCCGAACGACTGCAAAACACAGCATCACTGTGAACTTTCAGCAATGCCAAATCGGAACCGACTCCCTAGATTCTCTTGGACACTCCATTAGTACTCAAGGCATCCGCCCTCTGAAAAGCAAAATGGTGGCCATCCCGGCTAACCAGAATCTACCATAGCTAAACAATTTCGTGCGTTCGGTGGCCTGATATGTTTCTATCTACGGTTTAAGCCGAATGGCGTGTCTGTCATGAGATCTTTAACAGGCCAACTTTGTGGAGAGGAGTAATTCATCACTTTAGACGACAGCGCGAAGAAAGCATTCTCCACAATTGTGGGACTCATTGCTAAAACAACTATGCTCTCATACCAGGAGGACGAAGCAGAAATCAGTATCTCAGTAAAAAAGCATCCAACTCGTCAATCCCAGTTTTAAGACAATCAATAAACAGCGGTTGGTTATCTTTCGTATTCTTTTTGAGACGTTGCAAGACACTGAATCGAGGTATAGCACTTTCGAAAGAGAACTCCTTACGGTGCATTGTTCTGTAATGGACTTTCGACACTATGTGAAAGGCCAAGAATTCACTCTGCTATACGTTTTCCCGCTTTAATAAGACCCCATTTTGAGTAATGTTCTCAGAAGCTTTACTGGTGTCAATGTAGATAATATCTCCTTATGTCTCACTATCGAGTGACTGTCAGGCTCCCTTTCACTACTAACAGATCTATCCTAGGTTAAAAATCTTTTCTAAAACCATTCTGTGAACTACTTCTCTTTGTGCGCCCGAAAAGTACTCCAAAACTCGCATTAATCTTATTTGGTGCCTCCTAGTACCAATGTTAATGCGGCTAAATAAATCAATAAATAGTAGTTTATGACAGATACCTAATAGTCTTTTAGACTTTTGTTTCCAATAACAACACTCATTAAGTCAAGCAGTTTCTAATCTGTTGAATCCTGCCTTGACATTTTCTTGGAAATAGGAGTGACTGTTGCGTCTTCTTTTCCCAAAGAAAGTCTGGCTGGAATGAAATATATTTCGATTTCGTTACAGACAGTGCTGAAACGTACATTACGAGTGGTCTCAAACGCCTTTATATAGACTAATTGTTCAGAAACTTATTTGTCATTCGAATGCTGCCACGACAGCCAAGAAAACAGGAAAACAAGCAGTCGTACTTGTTTTAAACACAAGGCAGTCTTGTTATTGAAAATCATATCGTAGTAACTAAACTTTCACAATTTCTTCATCAAAGTACATCTCAAACATTTCAATTATTTTGAAGGTCCGAAGAGATAAAGACCAATCATAATTCAACAGCAGTCTGAACCTTCTCTACTGCAATGACCTCAAAGTCAACAACATTATGAAGTCGAAGTCCATGAAATATCATAGTGCATCTGAGTTGTATTTCGGGACTTTACTATGTATGATGTCTATATTATCTGAATACCGTAGGGGACGTACTTTTTGATGTATCAGGGACAGATGAGTGTCAATGTTCAAACGAGCGCCCTAAACTTACCCAAATTAAAGTTTCATGTAAGTCATCTCAGCATTGAAATTTAATCTCACAAGCCTACATTACATACTCTAATTTGAAACGATGTATTTTACCCTAAACCTGGCTACTTTTTGGATTATTAATTATTAATATATGGTTGCAGGACCTTAACACAATTTACTGAAAAGAATATCCTACGTTCATTTACATCTGTTTCAAATTAACAATTGACGGAGAAACAGTTCTTTGGCCTTAAAGTTTGACAATTAAATAAATTTGAAATTAGCTATATGTCCGTAGCAAGCCCATTCAACTATTGTATTATTTGTGTGCACTCTGTAATTTAGATATTTAATTCGCTTTTTAAATTTATGTGCGAGTCTGATTGAGCGCGTGTCTTCACATCAATCTTTAATCTACTCTTTCATTGGTTGTAAGCAAAGACAACCAATAATTTATCCACAATTCATTAACACTCATAAATATATATATGTGGATTTTTAACACTCACTGATGCATAAACTCATTTGTTTTCCATGTGTGCTTGCTAACTGCACGCTTGAGGATTTAACCAATCTTTAACAATAAACTATCCCTATAACTGGCGTTCGAGCGTTTGAATAATCTTGAGTATATCCATAGTTCTACTAGATTTAGCCTGCTTTAAATATTCAGTTAATGGGATATTATTTATTTATTGGAGTTAAATATGGAGGAATTAACCCTCTACATGTCAGCAAGCAATGTAAAGTGAGGTATGGCATGACTGAAACATTTGACTGTGTAATTTAGACACTCTAATCATTCCACTTTGAAAATCTCACTGCATGTCTCACTGCTTAATACTCCATATACTGTGCCTAACATTTAAACTGATTCTCGACTAATTTTAACACATTTGAACAAATTTTTGAGTTTCTCTGTGGTTAAGTAATTTGATCTTCAGCTACATTTTACTCTTAACAGTTACGCCTCACTAAACTGAACCAAAATTAGTCATTACGCAGATCGCCCATAAGCGGAATAGTACAAAAAACATAGGCACTATGCTGCCAACTGAGTTCATAATGAATCCGAAAACCCTGTCTAATGATACCACATTTGATACTCACTCTTGCGCAATACGTAGGCAACACATAGATATTGGTTGCTGTTTGCTTAAATAGTAGATGCTGGTTTAAATTTAATTAGACAGGGAAGAAGCGTCCGTATATCTATTTAAATTCAATTATAAACGTATTTGAGTGTCCATAATGTTTACAAATAGTCATACTTATCCAACATGAAAACTGAATAAATATGATAAATAATAATAAATAAGATAAGCTTTGATACAATCGGACTTCGCAGATGACCTAACCCTTCCATCCCATACACAAAAACAAATGCAGGTCGAGATAACCAGTGTAGCAGCATACTTCATAGCAGTAGCCTCATCATGCATAAGGGAAAAAGCAACCTCCTCAAATACAACACGGAGATCACCAACACAATCATACTCAATGGAGAAACTCTGGAAAAAGTGGAAACTTTCAAATAGCTGGACAACATCATCGATGAACAAGGAGAATCTGATGCAGACGTAAAGACGAGGATTGACAAAGCAAGTGCGATATTCCTGAAACTGAAGAACACATGGAACTCAAGACAACTGTATGCAAGCCGATACCGAATTCAGAATCTTTAATACGAACTTCAAGACAGTTCAATTATATGGAGCTGAAACTTGGAGAACTGCCACAACCATCATCAAGAGGATACAGGTATTTATAAACAGTTGTCGACTCAAGATACTCAATGTTCGTTGGTCGGATACCATCAGCAACAATCTACTGTGAGAGAGAACGAACGAACTCCCATCTGAAGAGGAAAGTAGGAGAACACGTTGGAATTGCACTGAAAATAGCTTGATACATCACCAAACTGCATGACGAGGTGAGCTCTCAATTGTTGAGGGGAAACGGAAAGGAGGAAGACCAGAGAACACATTGCTTCGGGAAATTGAAGCAGACATGAAAAGAATGGATGGCAATTGGGAAGGATGACCGAGGACAGGGTTGGATGGAGAATGGTGGTGGGTGACCTACGCTCGTCCAGGATGGTTAACAGGCGCCAGTAAGTAGGTAAGTCTACTGCGGTCAAATTATGAGTTGGACAATTAGACAACAGAGGGAGCATATATGTTCAACCTTATACAATTTCACTCTTTACTTGTATTAGATACAAAGTGGCTAGTTGTTTATTTCTTATTCAAAGCAGAAAATTCCCTCAACATGCGTTAACTTCTTTATGCTTCTTAGAGCTCTCACTGTTTATTCGGAACAATCGCAAGTTCTGTTAACAATTACAACCATTTCAAAGATTGAAAATATAGCGTACTTAACATCAGTCCTATAATATCAAGGAGAATTTTAAAAGCATGTTAAAGTAACTTTAAAAAGTTGTAAAAATGCTACACTTCATGACATTTTTACCTCACGAACGTTAAAGATATCGAGACACTTAACTTGAATTTATCAATCACTATATATATATATGTGCTCCACGGTAATGAATATGACCAGATGTAACTCGGAAAATGAACACTGGAGATTTTTCATGATATAAGTTAGGTTCTACGAATTACTACAATATCTTTAACGAACGTTTAACTTTCATTTATGAACAGATGTACTATTTATAACATTTGGACTGTTATGAAACAACGTTAAGTGTCATTTTTTAGTCCAAGGGTTCTTTTTTGATCCAGAACAAAAATTTGCTAGTTTATGCTAATCATATTAAAAAATAACTTCATTTCAAACAACAGTCGGTCAACTATTTTAACGACTCAACATACTCAAACGAGATCATTAATATAACAGAGACTAAGAAATAACTTTGGTAAACTAAAGAGTGAGCTGCTAAAATGCATAATAGTTACGCTGGAAAGTGAAAGCAAAGAAGAAGTTTGGTGAGAGCTACATTTCAGTTTTTGAACATTGTCAGTAATAGAGACTTAATAAGCAATATAAAAATCAGCGAAAACCTCGAATGTGGGTGTGATCTGAATCATCCAACTGTTCCTCATGTACTAGCCTTAACAAAATGCTGTGTCAAAATATTGAATGTAATCAAGTAGACTTACATCTTTATATTTTTGTCATCGTGGACCAGAATAACGACATGTTAATCAGGAAATACGAGGCCTCTAATTCAACTTAAAATACTACAACGAAGGCCGTATCAATTTTTTAGAAGATAATGAATGAGGGGATCTTCAAATAAACTTCGGTAGACTGAGCTGCCTAGTGGAAAAACAGGAAAAATAAACCATGTATAAAGCCATTTCTTAGCATGTATCTGATGTAATTTTTACTAAACAAAACGAGTAGACATGTTGATTCATGAGGTATATATGGGCTATTCGAAGAATTCTTTAGTATAGCGATATCTGATATGAGCATTTAATGTGCGCACGACAAGCATTGTGACAAACAATGGAAACAATAATCAATGCAAAAGAGTCAAATATCAGTTTGGATGGAAATTTAATTATAATAAGATATAAACCTTTAAACACTTATAAAGAGTACTTCTTCGGAAAGCAGTATCTCATCATTTTCACTTAGTTATCTCACTGTTGGACTGTTTGGAAAACCAAACTGAACGATAGTTCATGAATTTTGTCTGTTTGTATAAAAGCGTATTCCGAAAACAAACGATAAACGTTAGAAATAACCTCCCCAATACGTACCAATGAATCGAAGCGGACGAACATTCAAGAACTATGTGTAGCAGTAAATGAATCCCCATAATAAATAGTTCTGTAGGTTGCCGACAATCGATACTGGCCTCATTAATTGTAATGGACACATTTATCTGAAGGCGCTCGGACACACATCCGCACCAGATTACGAATGGATTCGTCGTGCTGCGCATCTCTTACAACTGTTAACCAGCTTAGACCAAATGCTTCTCGATGCACCTATGGCTTTCCAAGTATAACTTCGAACTCCTTTATTTCTGTCTTCTGATTAGACTGGGTTGGTATCCCTCAATTATGAAGGTGTTACATGTAAAGACGTTTTTAGACTCCGAATGCCTGCGACATGTTTAATAACATTGCCCCTTACATCACGAAGGGCAGGGCTGTCTTCACATACAAAGAAGAAGGATTGAAAAGGTCACTGGACAAAAATAACCTACTTAGCTCTTATATTATACCCCATGTATTGATTAAATCAGTAAGGGGCCTGAACTACATTCACACTTTTTCTGTCAAACAGTTACAGTTGATGTAAATTAAGTTATCTTGTAAACCAGTCAAAACACAGTCTTCTTGAGATTCGGGTTGGCTATGTGGGAAGTCTATCTAATGTTCATGCAATAGATTTAAGGATATCACTTGTGTTCCAACCTCAAATGGATGAGGAGTAAACTTGAAATATGTTCCTTCTGAACATACAGATGTCTACATAACAGCTACAACGGTTCAATGACTTACTGACCTGTCAACTCCTAGACTGGTGACCTGTGTTTCTGAAAACTTACGTATAGTTTAAACATAAAGTAGGAATCAACAGATGAAACTGTATTCAGTGGATTAAAGAACAAAATCATTCATGTAGCTAGAGAGGAACCAAATTATGTAAAATGCACTGCACACGTTTTTACTCGATCATCGAAAATCTTGTGGTGATCTACTTTTATGAAGGGAACGGGATTTGTATAGTGGAAGCAATTATTATAACCAACTGTACCAATCATTGTTTTACCGTATCTGTTTGCTTGAGTGTACCGAAAAAACACTTCCGTTGTTTTGTGACGTTGCACGAACTCTCGTACTCTCAGCAATGTCGCTTGTGGATTTCGGTGCGATCTTGGTGTCGTTTCGACACCAGGAAATCACCAAAAAATACATCTTACTACAACCTTTAATTTACTCCTGATATGTGGTATTTGAATGGGTGTAATCTAGCAACTGGCACGTAGTTTTCCTGAAGTGGTGATCATAGTCAACCGCGACTCGACGCCCACTACATTTGGCGAGCGACGATCTCGAACAATCCTCAACGGCTGGGGAATTTCCCGAAGATGTCAATTAAGGTAAGTCTATTATCTATCTATCCACATTTGCTGCACGTTTTCATACTGATACCTTTCAAGATATAATACCCAGGCAACAACTTGAAACGGCGGATAACGATAAGAGTAGCGTTTATATTATTACCCTGAAAATTTTACAATCTTCTACTCCTTCATATCCTTTGATCTACTTTCAGTTTTTGCCATGTCTTGATCACATATAATCTGATCTGTCTCTTATAGCTTATACCATTAGTTATCTTCATAGCAGTATGATATAATAAATGGACGTCTAGCCCATAATACAAATGCTTTATTCATCTGATTTGCTTGTAACATGGAACTAGTAGAGAGAGTGTGTTTCAACAACGAGCTTCGATTGGAGCAATATTCATACTTACCACAAACGTAAGAGAGCCCAACATCACAAAAGGATGGAGGGTGGCGTTCCTGACCAGCAAACATGATGGTGGGGAGATAACCTCAACCCACCCGTGTTTGTAGGGCACAACATGTTGAATTACGGCTCCTCATGTCAAGTGGTATGTCACGAACCAACGGTATTGATGCTGATTTATTTATGCAAAATACCTTTATAAATCGTGTTTAAAATCCTGAACAGACTAAACTAAAGAAGTCGAAGCGACATGCCATACAAGATCGATTTTTACGAAATCCATGTTGCACATCATTGATAAATTTTTCAGTCAGTAAATAGTTGGATAGTTCGTCACTAATAATTTTTCCCATAATCCTAGAGATTATTGAAGTAATATTTATCGGCCGATAATTGTTCATTTTGGTCTTATCTTCAGAGTTGTAACGTGGTAGAATGTGCTCGGTTTTCCAATAGTAAGGGTAAGAACCTGATTCCATAGAGAGAGTAAACAGCTTTAGAAGAAGAAGTGGAATATATGGGCCACCATACTTGTAGAGAAAGGATGAAATCCCGTCTGCTCCGTGACCTCTTGAAACCTTAAGGGAATTTATAGCCTTACTAATTTTTAAGCACGTGAAGGAGATAGAGTTTATTGAGTCACTAGTAACACACATAACTCCTGAAACAGCGCCATTTATGAGTTCTTTGTCATGCGCAAAAAAATACTACTGAAAAAGTAGCTATAGTTTTAGAGTCGTATATAAAAGTGCTATTATGAAGTATGTATGGTATATCAACATTTTGTTGTTATCTCTGACATGCATGTGACGATTGCAAAGGTTGGTTACGCCTAGCATACACAAATCTCAAAGTAGCTGCTTACATCAGACTTAGTAAGTGGGATCGTAGGTGGTTATGTGGTAAGTGCAACATGAATCGTGAGGTTTTGCTAAGCGACATCATCATTCTCTTGACAGGTCTGCAGAAAAAGTTGTCAGCGAACCTGAAGAAAGGCAGTCTTAAAACGGGTAAACGAACAGAGACAAGCATTGAAGGAAAGAAGAGAGACCTCGACAACGCTAATATTGACGGGACATGCGTCGATAATACTGAGGACATACTGAAGCTCAGCACTATTATAACATCGATGGTGCTAGACTCCTTTAGCAAACTTGGGTCTCCCAGCACAGGATCCCTGAATGCAACGGTTGTTCTCGAAAACTCTCTAGACAATTGGATACTAGCTAACAAGGTTAAAAAGTACCGGGTGTCACCGTCTAAGAAGCTGAACATCATAGTTGTTGTAGTGAGGTCACCTGGTGACCGTGCAGTCTACCCCTGAGACTGTCCGACCTGTCAGCAAAGAGTACAAGAATCTGAAAAGCGCTTCAACCACCAAACAACAAGTTCCTCAATTTGAGCGCACCCGAAAACCGGGGAAAACGATCACGGTTTGCAGTGATTCTTTCTTAATTATGAACCATAAAGACAGCCCTGATCTTCCCCTCAGTTTGCAGGACAAAAATGACAGGATGCTCTGAGGAGAGTTAAACAAGATGTTCAAACTTCCTAAAATAGAGCCTTTGACGGTCACATGGCTCACTTGGCGAAAGGACTCTAAGTATCAAAATCACCCAAGATTACTTCGTGTAATACTCACTAATGCTACTGACATAGAGGATATCCTACTAGCTAGTCACTTACTGAAATCTGATGGGAATGTAGGAATACTGCCTGACATACCGTATACTGTGCCTAATCTCATCCGGAACATCCCTAAGAAATCCCGCGAGAAATTTTTGTGCGAAAGAAGTATCATTGTGCAAGATGTACCGGAAAACACGAACCCTGGTCACACAAACTCCGATATTGGGGAATACAAATTCATCAAGCAGTCTTTGGAGCTCAAAAACATATTTATTCAACAAGTGGTGACACCAGCCAAGGAAGGCAGGAGTTCTAGACTTCTGCCGAAGAAGATAACCTTCCCATCCTCCCATATGGCATCTGCAACTCTGGAAACATTTCTTGCCAACAGACGTCGGTTGCCAACTGGAATCCTAATGCATCCAGATAGACCACATGATGCCAGGATCAAGCACAAAGACAAGTTGTAGCTGACTATTATACATGTGGACTATCTGGATCATGAAAAACGTGAAATATGCAGGGAGTACCAACTCGGGGAACCCTATGTAAGTAGATTATCTGTACATTCACATAAGGCTCACATGTTTCAAAGTGTAGGTATAAACTACTTAAACATGAAGGCCACGAATTTACCGAATAAAACGGATGAGTTGTGCGAACTCAGTAGAGCTAATTATACTCATCTGATAGGAATATCTGAAACATGGATACCTTCTCAAGTTACCAGGAGCTGGCAATACCCGGGATGTCTTTTTCAGTGACAGAAAAACAGGTATTGGAGGTGGAGTAGCCGTATACTTACAATCATGCCTGGAGGTACCCTAAATTCAAAACCAAGACTTTCTAAATCTTGACGAAACCGTATGGCACTTAGTAAGTTTGTCTACCATCTCAAGGTGTCTGGTTGGAGTCATCTACAGGAAGCCCACTTCTGACATCGAGTACGACAATCGTATGCTGGAAGGATTATTCCTCCATAATCGCCTCAGATTCACTCATATCCTGATTCTAGAGGACTTCAATCTTCCTAAAGACAATTTCGTGTATCATACACTGCAAGTGAAAACATTACTGTAGATTCGTCGAGCTCATTGAAGATCTCGGATTATTCAAACATGTGAAGTCGGCAACTCGCTGGAGGAACAGTCAGATACCGTCACGCTTAGACTTGGTGTTTACGAACGAAGAATACCTAATTAACAACCTCTCTATCCTGATTCCCCTGTGGAAGGCGGTCACGTCATCATAGCTTTCAGTTTTATAAGCAAAGCTGAATTGATGTGGATGCTCATTGGGATTTCTTACTGCACACGCCCTTATGTGCTACAAAGCATTCAGTTCCTCAAACAGTCCCTAAAGGCAATAATCAACCTACAGTCATCAAGAACCCCACTCTTCGTTTGCTAGGTCGCAAAAGGCGCTATTGGGTAGAATACAAACGAAATGGTAACAATGGCGCGTACAGGCAATACAAACATATAAGGCACATATGCACGAAGACAATAAGAGAAGGCAGGCTTCAGTACTAGGTAGAGCTTATTGATAAATTTGTCTCCAATCCGAAAACCCTGTTCCGTCAGGCAGCCTCTCTTCGATAAGCCGAAACCGGAGTTTCTCAACTGCTAGGTCCTAGTAGCCCGACCAACAATGACGGTAATGCCACTAGCCGCTTGGCTGAACAATACTGTCGGACAATTCAACCAACCCTCATCAACTATATTGATGAAAGCTTCATCTGCAACTACACATAACTTTCCGAAGTTTACCTGAGAATTGGTTTGGTGTTTCGGGAACTGCAGCATCTAAGAAAATACACTTTTCCGGGCCCGGATATGGTTCATTCTGCTATACTGAGGGAAGCAGCTTCAATACTGGCAACACCGCTTAGCGTGATGTTCTCACGCTCGCTAAGCTGAAGCAAACTACTGGATATTTGAAAGCTAGCTCACATCAAGCAAGTTTTCGAAGCAGGTCGACGCACCGAACCTTCGAGCTAACAATTTCCTTTTCCTATTTTATCGATATTATACCCAGGTTCCTGCCTGGAGGTATTGAAGATCCACTCTTACTAAACATGGAAGCCCTTTAAGTGTAAGCTTCTTCTATTCCTCCCAAAACCACTTGAAACCATTTGTTAAATTTCCTTGTAGTCCGGCTATTCAACATAAATAACACTCAGATTTTTGTGAAACCAGGATCACTTCATTTATTTGAAAAAATCCGTCACTCAGATAAATTCTTCAACTTCTATGAATCTATACTGATTCAAACAGGAGAGAAACTTATCAATACGGTGCATAAAACCGATATAGTTAATACAGGTTATTAGGTGTTTCGTATTTTCCGCTGAATCTTGACTCAAGGTCGGCGGGGCTTGCTTATTATCAAGCTTACGTTGCTGTTGCTAATACTCCTTTGTAATTATTTCACCTTACAAGTAAATAGAAGTTAAATCTCTTTTGGATAAACTGTAAAATTATCACATCAGTTTCTTTGTACTTTCTGCTCATCCAGTTGTGTTTCAGTGATTGTTCTTAGATGCCTTTTTCATACAAGCATATACTGACTGTAGTCAGTATATATTGACTGATCAGACTAAATATACTTTGGTTTGAAGGTAAACAGTTTATGAATTAAGATTAGGTGAATCAAAACATAGAGATACGCGTTATTTAGCTCCGCATTCGTTTTTAGTGTTTTTTGCGTTAACTTAACTGTCAGAAAATTGAGTCTTTCTAGTTTACCATATCTGTTTATTACAGCTAGATGTGTCGTACAATATAACACTAGATTCCAACCTGAAGATTTTTTTTTAGCAAAAACAAGAACTTTGATGCGCTTTCATAGTATGTCTAGCAAGCAAGTTTGCCACGAGTTGTGCAAATTATGTTATTCTAAACAGTCTTTTAGTTAATAAAGTAATATAATATCCAAGTAATTGAAAAGCCTCCTACTTGAGTGTCAGATTATTTTTACCGAAAAACAGCATCAAACAATTTTGATGTTAATCACACTGAAAAGTCTTGTCTGAAGTCAAATATCTGGACACCAGACGTCAAGATATTGATATGAAAACTTCGTATCCAGTTTCAAGAAATTATTCTGAAAGTTTGAAAACCGAGTACGTCAGTGAGTTTTTCGGAAGTTTTAGGCACCAAATAGTGATTCCACAGGACTATATCTAATGAATTTCTGGCGCATATAATTGGATCTCAAATAAAATGAGACTTTTATACGTCTCCATTTCGCTCCGAACCGCTGTACACAACTATGATTATCTCAAAGTAATCATACTTAATCAACTCGTTTTATTTTTAAAGACTGATATTTTCAAACTGGCTTCGATTAATTCTATGTATAATGTTACTAGTAACTGTCATCATAGGTCTGTAGAAATTGTTAAATGTCATTGATATCGCGAACCAGCCCGAGTTAGATAAAAACTAATAACTAGGAATGAGTAGATGAACGTTTTTTCCTAGTATAGGACTCTCCAACAATGCACACACTACCCTGACATGTTCAAACCCAGAAATAGGTCTTGTGGCATATATTTGACCTCTAGACCACTGAGCTGGCATCTAGTGACCTGAACTTTTAGGGTTGGCCAGTTTGTATTATTGAAAAACCATCTTCCATTATCTCCGATGGTTAAACGTCTCGCATCCGACACTGTTGAACTGCTACTAGTAACGAAGGCGATGATTTAATTAATGGGCAACTTTGAAGTAACACTTAAGTGGGCCTGAGAAAATTCAACCACTTACTCCCGTCAAAACAGCTTGGTAACTTAGCTTGAGAAATTAAAATTAGTAGTTACATCTGGGACATTAGTATATAAATTAGAATTAGTGTTCTTATGACAAATTGACATCTATGGTGTTAAAATGTTACTTAGCCATATGAATAGGTCGGTCCAATCTAATAAATTCGTTCGTAAATTGGTAACTGGATTTAACCTTTATGGGTGGTTCTCGAAATTATCTTCAATCTAGTTAATTTTCATCTTCAACTCTGACAGTATAACAATAAATGTCATTAGTTAGTTTTCTTTACAAGACAAATAAAATTATGATGAAACTAGTATGTAAGTCAGTCAGCTACAACGTAGGAGCAGGCACATATATGCATCGGTTCAGGTTGCCTTACCTCATTAGCACAACAAGATGAACACCAAATTCATAGTAGTTAATTTAGTGGTGGTAATATATAAAAGAAAGGTTGTATATAAGGATACAGTACACGAAGAAAGACAGATATGAAGCAATTTTAATATGAAGGTTTAAGGAAAGGCAAAGAGTGTATGCACCTACGCTATTGTGATCGATTCTGAGCCATGTCACTCAGAGTATCCAACCATTGGTTACGACAGTCACGCGGACCCCAACCAAGTAGTCTGCATTTACCAACGTAGCTCAGACTAGAGGTTAGTGACTTCAAGCACTGATGACACGTTTTGGTTTGGCTGCCCCTCACTTTCTTCCAACCATCTCCAATACTACTCGGCATTGCGCGTCGTGGTAATCGGTGTTCAGGCATACGTAACACATGGCCCAACCATCTTAGTCGATATAGGTTCACAATCTCATAAACTGATTAACCTTCATTCCCTAATACTCTGTGTCTAACCTCACTATTACTTACCTGGTGATATATATATACTGATGTGATTTATAAAAATGTGTTATTCAGTAAACCTTTTGTAGAAGTTAATTGAATCACTTAAAAGGCTCTTTAAATTTGAGTACACTAAGTCAATGACTATTTTCTACCTAGTTCATCCATTTTACATTTTTGAAACCTTTAAGCACTTGTCGTATTTCCTTTGCAATTTTATTAGTAACTGAATACGGATACAAATGGATTTTCATGTTATGTTGGATGCATATTCAAAACTCCTGCTAATCTTGATGACTAAGGTCTTGAGTAGAGCCACTCTTCAACTCACTTTGGTATTTGCAGTAATCAAAATTCCTTAGAAAAAGTTCTAAGAGGAGGATAAAGAATGATTGCATAAAATATACTTCGTTTGCCTATTGTATTTCTACCTACTAATCATCTTTTTTTCACTTACTACTATCAGTCATGTCCTTAATTTTTCGCATAACCATACTCAAATCTTTGATTAAATTATCTTTTGTAGTTTCATGGTTGTAAATTTGATCAATAATACCCGTTATTACTTCTCATAATGTCCGCGAAATCATCTGATAACAAATTCTCATCTGTTATTCAAATAAATACGATAGATGATTACATTGCTCCCACACAGGTCAGATTTGTTTCTCAGTAAATTAAATATTTTAGGCATGTATTAAACCAGTAAAGATCGATAAATCTTTTGGAAAGACCAGATCTGTTAAAGTTGAAGAAGATGGTTCTTACACGGCTGTAACTGAGGTATTTTGTGTTTCTGGTTAATACGATCTCACAGGACGGGAGTAAATACTCCTTACAAAAAGCATCCATCAGTCTCAATGACTGTTTGGCTTGTAGTGGTTGTATAACTTCTGCAGAGACCATCCTCATATCCGAACACAGCTCTACCGTATTTTCTGATATTTTGTTGCAAAATAAGTCCAAAAAGGTATGGTTCTTAATATACTTAAGAATTAAAGGTAAACGATCGGAGCATAATAGTTGTTTCGTTGTCCCCACAAACCATTGCCAATTTATTGAGCCATGTAACAGCCCTTCCTGAAAGTAAATTGGCTAGAGCATTTCGCTGTTTTCAAGTCAGTAATTCCCTATCAAAGCCGGATATGAGTACTTTCAGGACTTTTATTGCTTCGTGTCTCTTTTCTATTGGGGTTCATTTGGTTACCGACGTTACTTGGGCTCGTGACATATGTCTTTATGAAGCGGGATTAGAATTCATAGAGCACTTCAAAAAACGTGATGATAAATGCACAGATACTTTGCCCTTGTTTTCCAGTATTTGCCCAGGTAATATTGGTATTTCACACCCATAAATAGCAAACTTTATTTTCATTTGCATTCGGTGCATATTGTATATTTTATTCTCATTCCTACGGATAGCACTCATGATATTATTTTAAATTTATCTTCTTGTACACCACATAACCTTACGAAACTGCAGAGATGGAAGCTACATTTTGCTGACATTAGTACTGTGAAAAAATATCAAGATCATCTGTTGTTGTTTTTTAGTTTATGAATTTAAGTACGTATTTGGTTCTACAAGAATCGTATTTCTCACTAGCGTTAGCTTTATTCACGTGAGTTTCGTTTATTTGTTAGGAGCTTATTGGGAAAGGCAAATGTTACATTCATAATCTGTTCTTATGAGAACTTATTCTTAACGTATTTTAGTCTAGTACGTTGAGCTTCCCTCCGCTAGCTTTGAGGTTCTTCTCTTGTATTTTTTTTATACACAGCATCATATCTAGGTTGCTGTATCACTGCTTAGTTTCTTACTGTTCTATAGTTTGGCTTAATTAGAAATCCTGGTCTGACTGATTTAGAGTGAATTCGTTCGAATAAAGACATTTAAAACAAACAGACTAAATAAGGTGGATATTGCATAAGTCCGGGATGCTATACATCGAAATAGTAAGTTAAAACAGTCATTGAGCGGCTAAAATGGTTACTGAATCATATCAACCATAGTCTCCGTGAATAATCACCCAGTAGCTGGCATTTATGCACATAACTCTTATGAAACAGATAATTTGTTCTGTTTGTCTTGAGGCTTTTTCTCCCTATTCCCGACAAAGTATCTGGATCTTTTCAGTAAATCACGGTTGTTGCATATAATTCTAAATATGATTAACATCAGTCACTTAACACTTCCACTATAAGCCAACAATCCTTCGAATACACCGATAATTGAATATTTGTGCTTTCTAGACTTGGTTCGGAATGTGACGGGAATATGATGTGACCGTATGAACCGATGGAGACTTCATCCAGGTCATACATTGCTAACTGTTTGGTACATTTTTTATTCTAATTTTACCACTTTTGTATCTCGAACAAACAGTAGTAGTTCGAACTGTTTAAGAGGGGAGAGATCAAAATAATACCTAGAAATATTTGTAAAACTCATCCCTTTAGATGTATTTTCAAACTAAGAACGAAGTACTAAATGTTACATGCGGAATTTTTCTATATTTTTGTGGTTAATATTATTAGTACCCGATCGTTGCTGATACCTTGACGTGGTGGTCGGGCTCACCTATTGTGATGAACCAATCGATCCATACTGGCTGGAACAATCGTTCCTCAAGGTCCTACCATGCCAGAGAGGTCGGTTGAAGAACGATAAGACTAAAAGCAGCAAACCCAAGGTCCGAAGGCGAAGTCGTACTGCTGACTGTACAGAGGTGTGACGGCAGTAAGTTGTTTTCTTCAGATAACCAGCATAACAGCGATGCTGCCTTCCACAAGGAGGGGTGGGGTTAGGAAAGGTCGACCCTAAAATTGCACACCTAGCCTTATCCCACGGATATCCTTCTCCAGCAGTAAATTCCCAACAAGTACGAAGCTAACACAAAAATTACCCACAAAAAGGTCGTGTGTGACCGACCTCAAGCAGTTGTCCGTTGGGCACTGCGGTCACTCTCTCAGTTCATTAAGACCACTTCTAATCCAATTTTCTTTTCAGGTACCTCTAGAAGAACCTTTCTACTGTGTGGGAAACCGGGAAGTTATAACCGCCCTCATACCTCTAGCAGCACTTAAGATCACTTTATTCATAATCAGTCTCCCTCTTCAATTCCCATTATTCCTCCTACTTTGAATTTCAACTCTAAACTTCCTCTTTTGGCTTCCTCCTCAAGTGTCACAATAGCTAACGATTCCTGTGCGCAAAACACTGTCCTAGGTCTACTGAAACCTCGCTCCAAATTACACATTGGAGCCTTCAACGTACACACACTATGTCAAATCAACCAGCAGGCCTCCTTGGCTAAAACCCTAGAAACTCTTACCATCGATTTATGCTGTCTCCAAAACACATACAAGATGCTAGTGTGGTCATTCACTTAACCTCACCTCACCAAAATGGAGAGCCAACGAGATACATCCTCTGTGTATCTGGCGACCCAATGGCTAGTTCTCGTGGACTTGCAGGTGTAGGCATAGCACGTTGGTAAATGCAGACTACTTGGTTGGGGTCCGCGTGACTGTCGTAACCAATGGTTGGATACTCTGAGTGACATGGCTCAGAATCGATCACAATAGCGTAGGTGCATACACTCTTTGCCTTTCCTTAAACCTTCATATTAAAATTGCTTCATATCTGTCTTTCTTCGTGTACTGTATCCTTATATACAACCTTTCTTTTATATATTACCACCACTAAATTAACTACTATGAATTTGGTGTTCATCTTGTTGTGCTAATGAGGTAAGGCAACCTGAACCGATGCATATATGTGCCTGCTCCTACGTTGTAGCCGACTGACTGACTAATATTATTAGTCGCTACTAATGCAAGTGTTATATCCATTTGCTGATTAGTGTGAAAATGATACCGTGGTGTGAGTTGCTCACACCCACATAAGTAGTATATGACGATGGTCAGGCATTGAATGTATTACGGTAGAAGATCGTTAACGAAATGCAATTGTTATGAAAGTGCATGAACAAATATATTTAGAGACTATGAACTGATATTTGCTAAAGAAACGGTCAAGAATGAGACAATTGATTGTTTGCAAATTAAATGTTAACTGTATGGTTGTCAGATTTTAGTGAGATGGTCTGTAATTTTCGTGTCAAATACATTCAATTTTCTCCACCCGTGTTCTTGTTCACTACCATACTACTAGTTAAACCTAGGTCTGTGATTCCTATTCCGTACTGTGTACGAAAACCACAATGTTTGAGCTGGAAAATATTTGGTATTGAGAACGCAGGTGTAAAAGCTGTTTGACGTTTATTTTTACTGTTTTAAAGGTTGGATATGCTATGCTGAAAAGAGTCCCCTTACTTCATCCATCCTGTCAAGCTCTGGGTACCGTGAATTCTCAATTATCCCTCATATATCAAATGTTCGTTCTCCGCAGCAAATCGCAGGCAGGGTAATTAAACTTTTAGGTGAAGAGAAATGTTTTCATGTCAGTATTATGCCTTGTTTTGATAAGAAGTTAGAAGCATCTAGAGTGGAGTTTTCGGTACCTTCAAAAAGTATTTCTGACTTTTATGTCCCAGATGTTGATTTGGTCTTGGCTACCAATGAACTGCTTTGCTTCCTTGAATCATTAATTGACGAATCTAATGATACCGTCTCGTTTTCTTTTGCTGAACACACATCTGAAGTTGGAGAAAGTCAGCGGTTGATATTAGAGAGGTATGGATATATTTTTTGAGATGTATGCCTGTAGTTACTACTATTATGTATCATGTCTGTTTTCATTAAACTTGAACTATACTTAGCTTTGGATATGTAAAATCGCAACCATGTCCCTTAACTTGTGTAAAACCGGCGTTAAAAGCATTAAATCACTTGTTAAGAACTAGGCAATGTTTCCGAGACTATTTTGTTATTTTTCGATGAATTATAATAATGTTGGTGGATTTAACTCACATATCTTTTTTTCCTGAACCTGTTGGGCTTTTTGTTGTGTTAATTAAATCGACCTGAATACTATAGAACTATCACTTCAAGTATTTACAAAAGCCTGTTAAAACTATAATTCGTAACTACATTTTTTATTTCATATGCACCACTCCTTATTGCTGAACAGTTGAATTTTTAAAATTATGTTCTATTCAGAATAATCAAACTTATGTAGCTAAAGAAATTTCTACGACATAACGAATTCACATTCTGCAGATGGTATTGTGCTCACTATATATTCAAATCAAAATACATCCACAAATTTTGGGAGTGGTGACTTTCGTTGATAATTCTAATCTTAAACTAAAGGGAATTGATATTAGTCACGCTAGTTATTCTGCAGCGTTCTTTAATCTATAGAAACAAGAAACTAAATTCCAAATACTTTCCTTGTTTTCTAGATTATATGAAATATTTTGTGTGAAAATGTCGCAGGAGAAAACCGGTGTTGCATTTGATCATTTTCCTTTGCGAGTCAACAAAATGCTTCCTATGTATAGACACAGTGGGAGTGGTTCAGGTGGATACGCGGCATGTATTCTAAAGATGGCAGCAGAAGAACTATTCTCGGTCAAATTAAAGCCTGACATATTAAAGGATGAACGTGTGTTAACTCGCTATTTACAAAATCGAGATATTCAGGTTGGTTTGTAGTCTTTTGTTTTACAAGGGACATATTTCTATTTTCCTTAAGACATCGATTAATTTTGAAAATACATTACCGTCGATAATGTCACTTTGTTGGCCTTCCTCAGTTCACCTGCATTGGTTTAAATTGTATTCGATAGAATTTTCGAAGAAATACCTTAAACATAAATCATTTGTTGTGTTACTCAGTCCAATTTCTCAATATTTAATATGCATGCTGTAAACAGTACTAAGACTTCAATCTTTAATGCAAAGCTACGTATGTATGGTTAACTGCATGCAATATTCAAAATAAAGTGAATAATCAACGATCGTTTTGTCTCTTGTTGGCTAAATATTCACATCACGTTGTCCTCCTGACCACAGGTTTGTTTTGTTTTATTTTCAAGGAATTAATCTTGTTTAACTCAAAAGAAGACCGTAGTTTGGCGGAGTCTCTGCTATCATCTCTTTCAAATCGAACACCTTACCGTCACTTTGAAACCCAACCAAAAGCAATGTTAGTATTTGGGATAGCTAATGGATTTCGTAATATCCAAACTATTGTTCAATATCTGCGAAAAACGTATCAATTTAAAAAATGCGATGACCCAGATTTAATAAAGTCCAGACAAATAAAAGTCCACTATCCGTTTGATTATGTAGAGGTGATGGCATGTCCAAATGGTTAGTTAAATGTTTTCGTAGATTACCTGTATTGAATTCAACGTTGATAGGAGACTATTTGATCATATTTGAGTTCACCGAAATATATTTACGCCTTTCAGTTGTCTATCAAAGCCGGTACGATTGGATACAAGATCATCTGTTGGATATCTGGTAATATATTTTTCTGAGAGATCAACAAATGAACCAGTTCTAGCTGAGTTAAATGTTAGCACAGTTCACGTTGAAATGAGCAGACACTGTAGTAGCCCTTCTTACGTATATGCACCATGTATCCCGCTCTATAAAACGGGAAACTTGTTCACGTAAATCCAACGCGTCTTAAGTACTGTATAATTGAATATTGAAAATTCCTTATTAGTCATTTGACAGTCGGCAGCAACTACAAAAGCCTAGAAGTGGCTGTTCAGAACCTGACTGGTTAGCAGAAAGATGGCACAAAATATGTAATTACATGAGGAAGGAACTTCGAACTACCAAGGTGTGCTATTTCACCTAATCAAGGTGACCGTAGATCAAACCTCATGGTGTACTATGTTGTATATCACAATGCGCGATGTTGGTTGAAGTATGAATAGATGTGGAGTCGACGGCGGGTCAAACCAATGAATGACACGAGTCCTTGAAGTCGTTGATTGTTGGAGTGAGGCGTGTTGATGGATGCGAATCATCTGTTTTGGGTCCACGTGACCAATGGTTGGAAATGTAAGGCCAAATAAGCCAGTGGCGCAGATGGGTTCACTCTTATTTCCATATGTATTGAACCTCAATTAATGTTCCCCGAACTCATTCTTTTTGGACAGTATTCTCCACTATTTAGTCTTTTTCACTATAATTGATAATGTTATTATGTTTCTTCTCTGATAGTCTTCTTGTTAATTTCAACTCACCGCACTGTTGTGACAGGTTAATTAAAGTTGACTGATATTGTTTCTATTTACGCCAAAATTTACTTAACCCAGTTGTTGTTATAAACTTTTACTAATAGTATGACCGTGTGATGTTACTGGAGCTGGACCTGGGTTTTTTTTACTAAGTGTACTTTACAAAACAGTAACTTGGTATTCTCATAAAATTAATTAACTGTAGCTCAATAACCACGTGAACTCAGTATTGTAACTTAATTCTTGTGTGAGAGCCAGTACTATTATCGAGTTGAACAAACCAAAACAGTTTAGACTAAAATTAAGCCGGCAACCTGACACTGCCGTATTTTATGATTAATGCTAGTTATTTGTTGATTGCATGTATCTATTGTTGATCATTTGTGCTTTTTTACAGGTTGTCTTAATGGTGGTGGACAAGTAAAAGAAATTATGGCACAAACAAGCGAACTGTATGCAAGTCTTCCAGTTTTTGAACCAATGTCGAACGATTTGGTAAAGAACTTGTATGAATATATCAAATCAAAAGACCCTGACCTTAAATACCTACACACTACATACAAAACTGTTCCTAAGATTGAAATCATAAATCCCAGTGCATTAAGGTGGTGAATCACAGATTAACTCGAATGAAATAAATTATTTTTTGCAAACTTCGAAGCGAGTGTTAATATTTTTTGTCTTTTATTAAACACTTATTTAGGTGTCAGTTACAATTCAATTATTGTTATATAGGAATTAACTTGCTAGATCTACTATCAATTGATTTTCAGTTTCTCTTAGTCGTAGCTTTTCCAAAATATCCTTGTAACTCGATAATGCACATCAATCCTATGGTTCTATGTTTAAAAGAATACAGTTTACGCTCAACCGGCAATAGTACATTTATAGTAACATTCAAAATAGTTCTGCACCTGCGAAATCGACAAAAACTACCACAGGTTCCTACATGTTAGCAGGATATAGATCGGATTAAAACATGTTCCATGGAGAATTGTGTTGGGGCACGCTGGTTGGCTGTTTCCTAACCAATCAGCACTAGTATAGACTTGGAGAGGACTCTAGAATCTTCTTATGAAAAAATTGTAAATATGCTAACGTTTTTTCTTATTTTGATTCCTACTTCCATCTACCCTTGTCATTTGGAATATAATTACGTTTCTGTTCAACCGTGTTCTAGTTTGGGGACCTGTCGAGTGAAGTAGTGTCCGAGATTACTAAGCAATAAGAGTAGCTGGGTCGCAATAGGAGAAGCCATAACACCCCAATGGGTGACATGAATCAAACTACAACGCACATTACTGATCCTTCATTTCTAAAACATTTTACACATGTTCAACATCATTTCGCACTTCATAAGCAATAACAGTAATAACAAAATGAGAAAATAAAATCGTAAAGGAGAATGGAAAACAATCAAATTAAAATGGATAGATCAAGATAAATGTTTACTTTATCAAAAGGGAGACACTTGGAAAGAAAAAGTGATAGGAATAAAGTTAACTAGACTTAAGATAAACTTGGTGATATACAACAAAACATCCCACATGTTCTTCCGGATTAGTAGTCATTTGTAGTCCAGAATTCATTGTTATGACTGTATAGATAGTCATTTGTCTTCTCTGGACATGCCCCTCACATTGGCGTCGTCTGTTCCAGAATGCCTTTGTTTTAATTGACTGTTTAAAGCCTTTAAACGCTTTAATAGACTGGCATAATCGAAAATTCCTCGTCCATCTTCGAAAGGATCAACCATAGGTTGACCTGACAAATGCATATTTCGTTCACAAACGCTAATATAATATTCGTAATAATCCTCAAAACTAGATTCTACTACCGCGTATAAATCTGAAGGAAATGTTGTACGACGCTCTAATACATCACAAACTGCACATCGAATAGTTTCATGTGTAATTATTGCATTGTATTGTTGAGCATCACCCGGGCTACGTTCAGTGGTGAATCCAGGCTCATTAAAATACGGTTTATCGTTCATCAGAGATTGAATTGATATTAAAACTGAGGATAGGCTTTGTGCCGGTGTCCATTCGGGACCTTGCCAAGTACCGAGAACACTTAGACAAACCTATGGGGAGTGTGGTAAGTAAAATTCAATAAAAAGTACGAGTCTTATAAAATCTAACCGAAAATCTCTTTTTATTGGTAAATATTCCAAAAGGTTGTGACAAGGGAAATTTTTTGAATGTATGTCCTTTACTGTATCATTTAATGTCCTCTGAACAACAATAATTGATTTAGAACTGGTAATATCGCTATTTTTCTATTTGTAAAACTGAAAGAAAAGCATGCAGAAACTCGGATTTTGTGGGTTTTTGAGTTGTTCAGGTCGAACTTTTACTGAATATTCAACGATCCTTATGGTTCAAATGTATGAGTGTGTTATCTGGCTAGGCATCTGCACTACAAATAACAGTTCGTGCCTTCGAACCACTTCACATACACCAAGTACCAGGGAGTTTAGTGTTATCATAAAATTTATAAATGGTTCAGAACTAGTTACGTGAACCTGTAAGTAGTTGCGATCGTTAGGCGCATATATCTAGGTCCATGACTTTCATACTGGTCCCGCTAATCTCAATTGATAACATTTTTCATATTATTGTATATTAGTCGGTCTCGAGTTTCTTAAAAAGAACATCATATCTGTGTAAGTATATCTAAAAACTATGGCTGACTCGATGAAGAATCAATGAACACGGACAGCTCTGCAAAGAAAGCCAGATACAACGGGGAAAATGTAGTACATTCCATCTAAAACAACTAGAATTAATAGCAAATTTAAATGTTATTACCCGCTAAGATCTTTATTATTATTATTATTGTAGAACATACTAACTGCGATATATGATGGACCTAAGTATCTTTTGTTTTCCCGTAAGTAGCTTATTAGGAATTAACAATACCAATCGTCAAACAAATATATGAATTCAAAGAATGTGCAGTAAATACAAAAATCACTGGACATTATCAATACTATGTAAAATATTTTGCCAGATATATCATCTACTTAGATTTCATCTAGGTTATTATTAAAGTTCTAAACATACAACCAGTAATGGAATACCTTGGAGCTTATCTTTGAACTGGTACATACATAACAGAAGCTAAGTTTTGAAGAAATATTGGATTGGCGACTGATCTTGAAGTAATCTGACTTTAAGACAGTGTGAAATTTCACATAGTTGAGAGAGCATTTTTTACACAAAGTAATGCCGAACTGGCACTAATTTATTCACATCAATCTTACCTTCCCGTTGGAATAGAAATTTGGATTAAATCTGACAGTACCATTCCCAGTAGTCATTAATTTCACCTTCGGCGGCATCAGTGGATATTCGGGTGGACATCGTATAAGAAACAAGAAAAAACCACCTTCATATGGTGTATCGAAGGGACCTGTGATCAATGCGTATATTTTTGTCATATCCTCATTGTCAGGTACGACACATATTCCAGGGGCTGGATCGCTGTCTGAAGTGAGAATACTTATTCATACAACTTACTTGCAAATGGAACGTAAGTCTTTAGTTATTCGGAGAAGACAGTCACTACTAGCCGGAACTTCGTTCGCTCTATGTTCTGGATCCCAACTGGCAATACTCTGAGATAGGAAGTGTTGAAAACTTGATGGTCCTATCTCTTTAACCGACTCCATTGAATAAGTCACTACACTAGTGAGATATCTGTAATTAGAAATAAAGGAGTGCACAATGATAAAGAAATATTTACACATACTTTATTGGTTTTTAAGCTAGTTATTAATGCTGCAATATATAAATTTCAATCACAACACTTGAATCTACAGATAATTTTATGATAACGATTATTAAGTATGTAGGAGGTAGGGATGAAATTCTAGGGACCATTTTTCCCCGAAATTCGAGCCGCAATTCTATATCACCAAACATTTGTGGTCGGTAAATTTGCTCTTAGTCTCACCTTTTTTAATTTTATTTAAATACATAAATATTGGTCCCACATTGTACAACAAACCTACTTGTTAATAATGAACATAAAATTTTTTAATGATTGAATTCTATTTAGTTAAACCGGTCTAAGTTAGTATTAAGCTTTGTGCATAACGAGTACCACCATTCCCATGTCAAAAGCATGGGGCTAGCAGCATACACATTTGTCTTCTAAAAGCTATGTAGGTGCTGAATGTGTTATTATGAAGCGGAACAACGAGGAAAAAACTCATGATTGTGGTTTAAGGCATAATTACTAAACTGTCAATGTGATGGAGACTCTACTATGATACAAAACGAAACATAGTTCATTAGTATTCAGTGAAATAAATTCTGCACTATCTGGTGTATATAGCAATACTTTATTCATTTTCAGTGTGTACATCAAACCAATCTAGTAAAGATAAGATTCCCTCAATAAGTAGTGGGTTAACTGAACCATAAGTGTTTTGTATGTATGAATCATAAAACTTAAAAAAAGATTTATTAATGTTGGTATAGCCAAGAATGTAGTAATAAATGGTTGAATATGAAATTAATCACAAAAACACCCGACAAAATGTTTTAAATTCAAGGTCAGATACTGATAAGCAATCTGATATCAGCAGATAACTCAAATATGGTCAGGAAAATGTAAGTACAGTACATCAATCCGAATACCTGGTGTTAGTGGGATATAGATTGGATTAAGCATGTTTTATGCATGATGGTGTTGCTGCGCGCTGATTGGTTAATTTTAAACCGATCAGCCCGGGCATATTATTGCAGAAAAATCTATAAGCTTCTTATGCATATACTATAAATATATGAACGATATTTAAACTATTGATTGCTGATTGCTGTTCACTTATTATTATTATTATTATTTTGAATACAATTTCATTCCTGTTCAACGTGTTCTGATTTTGGGGTCTTGTCGAGTGTCATCGTATAAGAATACTAAGCAATAGGAATAGCTGGGTCGTTTATATAGCAACAATCACAAATATAACACCTGGTTACTAAAAACAACTAACAGTATAAAACTTATTACTGTGAGCCTTTGCCCCCAAATACCCTAGTACGGCCGAGGATAGCGAGAGTCAGCTCTCTCCCTCTCCAAATGCTCTCATATAGCCACGCGTATACAGCCACTGACAGGAAAGTGCTGCTACTGCCTTCTTGTTATTATTTTCGTTAACGAAATTGAGAGGACGAAAACCAGATATCTGGCGCGTTAATCGGGCTAGTGAGTACGGAGAATCCATCTAGAGGAGCTGAAAAACCCTGATTCCCAACAGATGGAGTACATGGACTCCAGGATCATAAAGGAACAAATGGAGTATGGACCAACTATTGTTCACTGGTTATCATGGAACTGCATCTACTGGCGTTGCTGCACTACCTTGTGGGTCAGACCTTTAGGTCGTAGGTTCCGGGTGTGGCCCCCTAAGAAAACCATCTGCTTCGGTCTGGGCACTCGAGTAGTATCACAGCCCACGCACAAATCAAGTGACTTGTGTGACGCATATGTACTCGGTGCCCCTTTGTACCAATATTTGTGTTCAAATAAATAAATAAATAAATGAGCCTTTACAAGACGGACAAAATGAGGGATGTAAAATCCAAATGGTTATTCCATAGACACGTTTTTTTCGTACAAAACGTTAGGGAGTTTGTTAGTGGCTAAAGAGAATATCCGAGACAAATGATAAAATTAAGACACCAATCAAAGTGGAACATCGGAAGTACTCGTTTTAAACAGAAGTTCTATGAGGTCGATAATTAAATGTATCATAAATGAAGATAAGATTCATCAAGCACGGAAAAGGAGAGTTGCCTTAAGTTGTTTGATCTCATGTCCCATCACTACTGCAAACAGTACTAGTGTACCGACTGATGGAAAGTACGAATGGTAACATTAATGAGGAAAGTAATTAAGGCAGTTAACAGACCCATACGGGAAAGCTTATGTGAACAAGACAAGTGTTGTAACAATAAAAGGCATATTACAATACAATGGGTAGGAAGACTTTCCACTAGAAAATTAAATCTTAAAGGAGTCTATTTAAGAGAAAATACAGCTCAGAATGAATAAAAAAGACGACACGAATAAATACTAATCATGAGGAAACGATTCGCCATTCCAGTTGGCTTGAAACTGCATTTTTTAAGTGCGACAGATTTGGTCCATCGTTTAAAACAGACAATATTGTATACTAATTAATGCGTAAACGAAGCATATACATTATTCTGATCACAAATTTGTAAACGATGGTCAACAAACAGGTAGTTTTGTAGAATTTTCAAAATTAATACTTTTTTCGACGCTAACTTATTTATTATCATCAATTTACTAAATCAGAAAAGAGCAAAAGTATGACTATTTTTCTAAGGCAATTTCGGCGAGAATATAATTAATGGACGTACCAGTCAGGTATAAGATAACAGGTCTTGGGTTTTGGCGCGAAATTCACTCATCCATTTGGCTAAATAGGGCGAGACTAAACTATATGGACGAGCCAATCAGAAGCTTTCGCGGGTTTTCAAGGTCACGGAGCTAAGTTCGGTACCTGATGCTTACATACGGTCGGTTTACAACGGATTTTAGAGAAGACGTGATAATTCAGTGTCTACAAGAGAAGTGATCATAAGATTTCGGCGCGAAATTCAATTACCCATTTGTATAAATAGAGTTTTGGCATTATAGCTGATGTCAGTTCGTGATGAAAACCCTAAGTATAATTCCTAACCTTAACCATGAGCTGTAAATCATAATTTGAATTCTTCACACAGGTTTATAACCCTCATTTAGTCTTAGTTATTATGTTGACACTCTCAGAGTCACTCTAGCGTCGCTCAAAGGTCGTCCATAATATATAGTCCCATCCTTAGCCCTAAACCTTAACTCTAACCTTAAACCCTAAACCATACCAATATACCAACAACATTGAAGCTGTGTGGTCGAGGCTAAAAGAATTTTTGAGACATTATCATGGTTTCAGAGGTCGACTACTATGGAGCCATATGGATGTGTCCCGTACCGTATGCACTATGATTTTAGAACTTCTGAACCTATATCTGACCTTGAGAAGTTTTTGACTCATGTAAAAGTGTATCCGCTTTAATTCTTTGGTTTTGTATAATAAATTTTTACTGTACACTAACTGTCTTCTGATTGGCTAATATTTCTCGAGGTCATTTAAGATTCGTTCAAAGGTCGTCCATGTAGTTTAGTCTCACCGTTACCTTAAGTTAGACTTGGTTTATTCTTGTTGCGTTCCAAAAAAGCGACCCTGACAACCATAAGGAAAACTAGTATGTAAGAGACCCAGTAATATTTTCTAACACCACAAACTGCAAAAGCATCGGAATCAAGAACACTCCCGATAGGACTTGTAATGCCATGTCGAGAGATTGCTGAAAGATTTTGGTAGGTCACGCCTAAAAACGTGTAACGCTTCCAGTTGAAAACATCTCTGAATTGAACACTGATGGACCGAAATTAATATCCTATTATTCTCAATTATAAGCAGCTGCTACTAAGGCGTTTTCAGAAAATAGGTCTCTAACCCTCCGGTGTTACTATGCGTCTGTAAGATTCAAGTGTGATCTACCTTTATCCAGCTTTAAGGCGTCGTAAGACACTTCTATGGTGACTTTATCATGAAGGGCACGCGGAAAGTATCAGCCAATGTAAGTTCTTTCTCTAACTCCACGACTACTTGTCTAGCAACTTGGGCAGTATTAAATTTTCATGAAGCAGAAAACCACTTAGTTTTTAACTGGTGAAACTTTGGGGAACGTTGTGTAAACTTAGAGGAATTCCCTCGAAATCAAAGTGGATTTTGTGATACGTGAGAACCTGGTTCACACACAATGTACGTACGTTGTGTTAATTCCGAAAGTGAATATACCCGAAGACTAGGCGAAATTCCAAGCAGATGAGAATATAATTTCTAGCCATTCGTAATATAATTTGATGAATTTCGATAAATTTTTCCCAAAGTTGGGAGTTTAAACTCCCATTTGGGTATAAATAGGTAGACTAAATCAGCTCAAGTATGGTTGTTGATCGACGAAAAGTAGCGGAGTATTATCTATCATAGATATATACTTATGATTAACTGAAGCCCAAGGTTAACTTACCGAGTAGAGTGTGGGGACCATTAAATCGGAAAACCCGTACCGATACCTATCATATTCCGCGGTAACGTTTAAATAGTTGTCGATTCAGTTTCACTTTGGAAAAGAGGGGAAGTTAGCTGGCTTGTGTCGGTCCTGTCAATTTCGGTCTCTCGGTTGATCTAACGCTTTTTGGAAGCGTCGAAAGATATTGTTCCAATCACGTGTTGAGGTAACGAGTTCTATTGGTCGTTGATCCGATGGAAAAGTTGATAATCAGCTGACATGTAGTTTGTAATAGGCTTGTGAACTATTTTTGGAGTGTCCGCGTAAATTTTTTGCTTTGAAAGATAAGAAAATGAGGGTGCATCAAGTTCGAATTTATCTGCAGGTAGTTTAGAGTCTGTGACGAAGTCGTCTCTGGTTGTTCTATATGACAGTGGAAATAAGCTTAGATTAGGCAGTCAGGCATCACACAGGGCTTTGCCTTTCCAGGAACTAGCTCATCTGAAGTTCTTTGAGCCTCTTCCAACGGCTCACTGTTTTTTTCAGACACAGACCAGCCGCTTGTACGCAGTACTCCAGTTTGGGACGAATGAATAATGTACATAAAGGCAAAAAAGCTCTACGTATTTACCATAGGGTTCTTAAACCATTGGTAGCTATCTCACAGCAGTGATTAATATTTTGTAAGTCTTGTCTAACGATGACTTCTAGGTCATTGTGTGTAGCTCAATGTAGGTAGCTCAATTTTATTCACCGTGTATTTTTCTGTACCTTGGTAACCAATATGCATGATAATGCACTTGAAAACATTTATCAGCGACTACCAAATGTTTGACCATTCGGATCATTTCTCCTCGTCATTTTGAAGCTCCAAAGTACCACTGATGGTGATAGGAGACTATAAAAGTCATCTACGTACACGAGTAACAACATACCCCATAACTGTACTGCGAGACGCATTGCTAAGTACAATCCTCCAGCTAGACAATTCGAGTCCACGTGTACTCTTTGTTGACACCCAACTAGGAAGTTCTCTATTCACATAAATAAATTGCCTCCAATCACGATATAACTTAGCCTATATAACAACCGGTTGAGAGGAACTTTGTCAAAAGACATACTTAAGTCAATGCAGGCTGAATCTACTGGTAGCTTTTGGTACTTAATCGTTCAACTTCCAAGGGCAACTAATAAGTTTTCGGAACATGAATCACCTGTTCTAATGCCATGCTGTTCTTTAGAAAAAATCCGGTTTTTGTCTAGATACTTAAACAACTTCCGAATAACATTTCTGGCCAGGCTTACTTGTCGATGGTTCTCAGGTTTGTGTCTCATACCTGTTTTGAAGACAGGATTAAATATGGCATTCTTCCAGTTCTGTGGTAATCGACCCTGGGTTACAGATAGATTAGAACATGTGCCTAAGGGATTTGTAGCAAAATTCACTAATTTCTTCAGTAACAGTGGATGCATTTCATGGGGTCACTTTTATTTACCTATGTCAAGCTCATTTAACAGGCTAAGGAAATCAGTTTCTTCAGTGGTTACAGTGTCCGGAATGTATATGTAAGGGCTTGCATAAAATGATGGGGGCATCTCTTCGGTATATACACTACTAAAGTATTTTGAGAATATCTAGGCTTTACAATAAACGTCATCTACTAATGTTGGAGTACTACTTTCTCCTAATAATGCTGTAACTTTTGCCTCTTCTCTTAGTCTTTTGGTTTATGCACGAATGTTGGCATTTGGGGTATTCCATAAACTCCTTGACGAGCTCGTCTTCATACAATCTCCTGGACTTGCGGAGAATCAAGACAAAAATTTTGGACTTTCTGGCATTAAGAATTTGTCTCGTCACCACCCAGTAGCCTGACTCTCACCCACATTCTTCTCCTATGGAGAAGCCTGTTTAACCTCTATACTGAACCACGGTGGAGAGTTTCTTGGACTCCCTGGTGTAGACCAAGGGATGTGCGGTGCAGCAGCTTCTGTGTACAAATTGCTGAATATTTCACAAGCCATTTCAATGATGTATTCTAGTTCCATTGTCCGATTTGCTGAAGATGTATATAATTTGTGTATAATTTCTTGTATATTTGTTTTCCACATTTTTGATCTGACTTGGGTTTACTTACCGTCGTTGACAACGATATGGAAATCAGAGACTTGAACTGCATGGTCAATTTTACCTATAGGCGGAATGCAGTGGGGTTTGTGATATCTAATAAGTCTGATTCAGAGTTCAGGTCTTCCCTAATTGTTTCTTTCAGATGTTGTACTAGTTTGTGTTTATTCTATATTATTAAGTTATTCCGGAATATTCAAATACTACTTTCAGCAGTCCAGTATATTTTTTTCAAGTCAGTTCGGCTATCTGGTCCATGAACTTTAAGTAAGGTGACCCCAGAGATATCTCGAGACATAATCTGGTTGCGTAAATATATTATCAACTCAGTATCACACTCAAGGCGAGTTCTGGATTCTCAACTTTCACCCTCCTTGTCTCTGTGTAAAACTACTAACATGTCACTATGATCAACCTTCTATTTCTCGTGTTCTTTTTGGGAGGTTGACTTCTGGATCGTTCCGGATTCTCTCTTTGTACACACCCAGCAACTTTGTCTGAAGTAACGATTTGAGTCGCGCTACACATATTGTTGGACCCTGGATGACCGACAATAACTTAGGTTGTCAGGTTGTTTTTCATGCTAAAAACAGATTTAGCATAAAGGTTAGCTTTTCTAGACCTTCTTCGCATAGAGAGACGTCACAACATTACAAACAATGCAATGTGATACAACTGTAACTGTAATCGAAACAGTTCAGAGAAGTGTGTGAGAAAAGAATTGACTGAAAACAAAGTTTTCAGAGTGTAGTGGGCTGCCGAATTAAATCATAAGTCGTATGTCACAAAGATCACATTACCTACTGGCATACTGATGTCCTACTGGGGTTTGGATGAATAAAAAATTTTATAAGAGTTGAAGGTTGTGAAAAACACTGTAAGCTCTATGCATACAGCAAATCGAATTCACTGACTAACTCATTTTACAATTTATAACACAGTCAGCTAAAGATTTCTGTCTATTCGTACGACATGAACCTCTCGTCTCGTAATTCTAAGAGACTGGCAGAAGTGCGAACTTGGCACTGCGATTTAAAAAGTTATACAGATACACTGTTTGTTATATTTTGTGCCCGAGTGGATGTCTTGTTTACGTATGACATGATAAGGCCGCCAATCAGAGAGCAGCGAATTATCGATTGGAACAGCGATACACGAAAACCGTACGAGCAGTCTAGAGTGCTCATCGGTCCTGCTTTCTGCCTAGCCCAGCCAGTTAAGTCCAGAACGCCAATGACAGCCTCTGTGGTATGAATCCTTGTATTTCAAACATACTGAGTTTATATACCAAACAGACTGACTACATAGCACCAATAAAATAGGAAACAACATTTGCACAAGATGCAGTCAAATGTGGCTGTGAATAGGGGGGACAAAAACCAATAGACTGGGGATAACTCAGGAATGGTAAATCGTATAATAATAGTCTATAGGTCAGAATAAAGCTTATAATAAGGGTAACATGGATATGAATAGTTTAGTTATTTTGCAATTATACGATAAAAAATATGTGCATAATATCGGTCCATAAATGGATCCCAAAGTTACCATTCACTATTGTTATCGGGACATAACACAAATAAAATCTGAGTTGTTGTCGGTTTTTTCACGGTATTTGTCTGGAGGCTTGATTCGATTGTTTTCGCTCTCTACATATGAGGTGGCTAGAGTATGGAGCTAGGAGTGATATGATAGACGGTATTTCACGGTCCACCGTAACCAAGACATTGTGAATCAAAGGTTTCTCTCAACTTTGGGTTGAATATTGTCAGACGTATCCAGTCCCAATGCGTTCTGAATTTTGATACATTCTTCAATCAGTGGGCTTAAACTCCTAAATTAAAAGTCTTCTTTTGCTATGGTTCAAACCGAATAGCAGTATTTAATACAGCACTTATTCTAGCTGATGTAAACGAACTACATCCACGGGATCAACAGTATTATTTGTTACGAACCACTCGATGCTTTTTCACATACATGAGAATACGGTGAATCAGTAATTATACACAAGCGTTTCAATAACGTTCACATAACATTCACAACATCTGTAATATTTATAAAAATTTCAAATTGACGTATGTGGATATTTATTTGGATAATTATGAGCCCCGACTACGATTCATAATTGATTAAAAGGACCTCAGTTCCAATTCACATAAACCATTGATAATCACCTGACCCTATCCATAATTATAAAACCGTAGATTATCGTCAACTCCTAAGAGCCTCCAAACTTGATTCGATTTGAACACAGGCGCGCATACTTGTCTGATGAACTTAACAACGATACGAACACATGTATAGCCACTCATTAAAAAAGTGCAACTGACGTGATGAGAAACGTTAAATCCACAAATAATAGACAAAAACAACAAGAACTCGCTGCTTGAATCCCATATTCCAAATGTGGTCGCACGAAAGTCGGGTATAATAATCTAAACATTTCCTTATCCAAATACTAGAAAGATCTATGAATAGACCATAATACCCCATAGTCGTTTGCAGCAGCAGCCCAAAAGTGACTGGTAGTTTTGAGATCATTGCTTAGTAGGACTCCTAAATCTTTATAGTTTCCTACTTTGGGCAACACGAATCCACATATTGTGTAATGATACGAATCATCGTAGTTATTTAATTGCATCACCACACTCTTGCTAGGATTCACTTCTAGTGACCACCCGTTCATCTATGTCACCAGTGAGTTAAAATCATCCTGTAATACCATTCTATCTTACATGCTGTATATGGGTCTCGCAATCTTTATGTTATAGTTGTAAATAATTCCCCAAAATCAATAGCTTTCTAAGTGTTCGACATTGGATGCTGACCACGTTGTTTAAGTGGACTTGTTTAACTGAAGGCTTTCGGTCATGCATCCGTACCAGATCACGTTTCGACCTAGCGTGGGACACTGCTCCTACGTTCACTAGCCAGCTTAGAATAAACGCTTCGCGATATATTGATAACGTATCAAATATATCTTTCCGATCTCTTTGCATCTGACTTCTGATTTCGATTGGTTGGGGAAAGCTTCGAATATAGGTGTTACTGGTTGCTGGTTGTAAAACTTCAAGACCAGTCGTATCTTCAATGTCATCGGCGAAGAGTAGGACGGATGACTTAGCGACAGTTGATGATTCATTCATAAAGTGAAAAGAGAGGAGAATCGAGGATTGTGCCGTGGGGAACTCCACTATTAGCAGGTCCCCACGATGAGAGAGCTTCATTTGCTCTTGCCATTTGTCGCCTGTCATGTACAGAGTCACCTATCCAGTCTGTGACCGTATAATGAATTCCAAAGGTTTCCAGTTTTGATTTAGGACCAGAATGGCAGACTTTATCAATGGATTTACTTAGGTCTATGAAAATCACATCTACAGGAATATTCCGATCTTTTGCCTCTTCTCTTGCAATGAGATTTGTCAAACATAATAGGCCTTTCCGAAAACCATGTTGGATAAAAGATCATGTCCTTCCACATAGTTTATAACAGCCACCCGAATAACTTTTTCCATCAATTGAAAAACTGCACTAGTTAAGCTAACGGGTCGATAGTTACTAACTAAATCTCTACTCCCAGACTTATACGCCGGACTAATTATAGAGTCTTTCCAGTCTCTGGACAATCTGGACTGCCTCAGGGACATATCAAACAGTATAACTAAAGGTTCGTCAATTAAATTTGGTAGGTCTTTCATAATCCTAGGATGAAAATCATCATGACCACTGGACTTGTCAGGTTTGAGATGCTGAAGTAGTCTTAACATATTATCTTTCTCAATAACTACAAGGTCCATCAGCAAGCCTCCACAATCACAATCTGATCGTATTGGAAATCGTATGTTGTTAAGCTGTGCTTTATCACATTCCTCATTGTGATCACAAGGTATTTTTGGTTGTTTTAAATCATAATAAATAGATTTTATGAGCGCGCATTTCCAGTCTCACCGTCTCTTCAGTGTTCGCGCGTTGGAGAAGGCTTAACAAGAAACGGATTCAGGGATTTAGTCCGATTTCATAGCTCCGACCATTTTAATGGTTATCTGCTAGTGGATTATAATGACAGATTTCAGTGATAATTGCCTATCTGGTAGTTTATGGTTTCTATACTCGAAAATACTAGGCTTGAGTGACGAAGAAGTCAGTCTGAATCTAAAGAGTCGCTTGTCAAATCATAGAAATACGGGAAAGAATATGAGCTTACTCAACAGGATGTCTGGTAACCATAAGCAGGGCGGTGCTCTTCAACAGTTATCTAGTCTTCTTGGGCAAAGCATGAGACTTGAAAATGTGGCTGACTTTAAAGGTAAAAACTGTTATATTTAGTTTATATTTGGTTTTTGATGTACATGGTATGTAATTCTGGTTAAGATCGAATGCGTGCATTTTATTTTTCATTCGTGCTCCCGGTATTAGACTTTTAGCACTCTTAATATACTCGTTAAAACTAGTATGTTATGTATACGTAATATAAAAATACCAGCTAGGTGATTGTCTTGTTGATCCAGTCATTTTGAAGTCTCTGTCTTATTTCTGTGATTTTGATTCAATATCTAACTTTCGTAATGTCAAACAATCTGTTATAATAATCACGCATGTTTTAAAAGTGCCTTATTTAGCAAACATTATATCGTATTGAGTTAGAGATGAAAACCTTTATATAAAAAATCGTTTGAGTCCATTTGTTCAGTATCTTTGACATACTTAATCAGGGAGTACTACAGGTCGTTAGGTTGGGTATGTAGGTCATAAAAATCCAATTACAAATCAGGTATGTAGTATAAGGAACAAACCTCTTGGTTATGCAAGTTTCTTACAAAACTTATAATTAAGCAGTTATATGTTAACAAAATCCGGTCATTGTCTTAAGCGAAAATGTTCTGTTATTATCGTAGCTCTTTAGTGGGTTATGCGAAGCTTCATTTTATTAACAGATCCAAACATTAACAGTGCTTAATTGTGACGCCCTAATCATTATTATGGCTTCGGAATTTCGTCTGATTGTATTAAGTGGGTTTATTTAGTATTGCGATGGCAGAAATGTCGGAGTTTGTACTTCGAAGTTACCTTATCGGCTGTGATTGACTGTTTTTAACGGGTCATTTTCACCTGCGTATTGTGAATAGTAAATGTAAGTGCCCTTAAAACAACAGATTTGCCGATACCTAGTATGAGATATTTATTCAGAAAGTAAAGTGTGATTGCCTCTCGAGTTTTTGTTTTGTTAAGTGGTTAAAGGCGATTAAAATGTAACAGTTTGCTGTTCATTATTCGTACCCTAAAGGGCGAATTCGTACGAGTTCTGTCGACACGAACCATCTGAATGAGTTTCGCTACAGGTTTGTTTGATGATCTAGGTAACTAAGCTGATCAAATAAGTACACTACTCATATCTAGCTGTGTGGAAGTTAACTGCTTAAACCACCAAGGTGTCCTAAGTGTTAATTAAATTAGAGTTCTTATGCACTCATCTTCTTGCAGTTTGGAAGTCTATCTCAAGTCTTGTTAATGTTCCTAACATGGTTTTAATGTTTGAATATGGAACTACCTGTATACTAACGAGCTGTATGATTGAGCATGAATCGTGTCAGGTTATAAGTGAATGTTAGTTTTCAGTGAATAAACAACTATGGAGCTGTATCTCTATTTCCTCTGTGTTATAGCAACTCAACATCTAAACCGTCAAAAGTTTATTCTCTTTTTTCAAAACCTTGGGATATAGTGCGTTTAACATTATTCAATATCAAACTATGTTTGCCCATATTTGCGGAATTCTAGTGAAGTTTTGTTTTTGTGACCATAACTGTGCGTGGATGCAACAATTCAATTTCTGCTTACCGTTTGATTAGTGTGTAGGGTAACTGTCTCCGTTTTCATCATTATTCATTACAATGTCCGTTGCCTGAGGTATTGCCAGGACATTCAAACTTGATTATTATGCTTCATTATTACTTTCACATTAATTTTAAGAGTGAAATGAGAAACAATGTTTAGATAAAAAGTAATTATATTTGTAGATTCCTAATCTTATTTGTAAGAAACCAATGATATTTTGATAAGATGGAATCTAATATCTATTTATCTTTTTATTCAATATATGCCTGTCTTCTAGAGGTGCTCAAATCAGTTGGTACTGGTTATCAGCGTAAGTGACTATTTCCTTGTTGTTCTGGTGCTCTGTTGTTTTCTGGGCTCACATACACTGTGATTTGTTACGTCACTTAATAGTATTTATAAAATAGTTGTTTACCAATTTTACTCTCAACTGTTAATTATGCTTATTAGGTGGCCTCCCAACAACACCAATAAATGATCTCCGTGGTGAAGAAGCTGCTACTTATCCTCGGGAGGATTGCGTGTTGAGACGTAGTTTGGCTGCTCTGTATCGTTTAATTGATATGAGAGGATGGACACACTCAATTTATAACCATATATCTGTAAGTAACTAGTACAACTTTTTATCTTCTGAATGGTACCGAAGGCTATTTTCTAAACAAACTGGTATGTGACGAAATCAACAATAAGTGTATAATTAGTACAATTTATAATAGATAAAATATGGACCTTCAGCATTAAGATTTGTAACGTTTCAATGGAAGTTGATAAGCAGTTTGGATTTTAGTGTTTGTGTCTAATTGCATGGTCTTCAAACCTAAGCAAACCACATTATTATTTGTCTCGGTGTTTGGTCAGTCGTAATTATGACTGTAAATTTTTCATAAATGCCACAATTTAACATGGTCTGTAGTTCATTTGCTCATTATCTGCCTTTAGTGTGCTCATGTGTATGTGACAACATTAATTAAACAGGATCCGGTTTTATTATACTTCGTATTACTGGGCATCAAAAACAGAATGGGCCATATAAAATATATATATATATATATTATGGAGATAAAACAATAGAGAAAAGAAGTATACTTGAAGAAAACGAAAAATAAGTGGCTAAGGATCGTATGCCATAGATGCAGTTTAGTTGGCAATAAAATAGAGAAATACTTTTTTTCAATTGAAAAAAAATTCTTATTAAGAGTGTATAGGGAAATGTTAAACTCTCCGTTAGCTTCTATCACGAACCATATCTAATCACATCTGAAGCCACTGAATTACACCATCTCTGTTACTCCGATCAGGAAGTCGTGATGGACTTATAGGTGCCAGTCCTTTAAAACTATCTCGAGGGTGAAATTGAGTTAGTGGGTTACTTCCCTTTATTAAATTTTCAATGGTGGTAATGTAGGGAACATAACCAAGTTACTTGAATGTTCCTTTCAAGTACACTGTACCCTGAATATTAGTTGTTTATTGAAGCTTATTAATTCTGGTTTTGTTTTATTTGTAGGCAAGGTGCACTACAAATCCCAATCATTTCTTAATTAACCCTTTCGGGTTACTTTATCATGAAATTCAAGCCTCTAGTTTAGTGAAAATAGATGCAAATGGTGAGTACTTCAATTCAAATTTCAGTATTGTATGTCTGGCAACAGACGAATAATTTCTTACGTTCAGACAAGGCTCTAAGGTGGCTTAATGCAACCATTTTTATTGTTTTAACGTGCAAAATAAAAGGTTCACTTAGAAGATATTGAGATCTTTTTCAATACCCACGGATTTCTGTGTAACACTGGGTTCATTTTATTTAGGTTCCCTTTTGAGTCAGATCACTCATTCGCTTACACTAAGTTAGTTGCCGACCTGACATACATGAGCTTTACTGAGATCATTTAGCTGATGAAATTCATATTTTATTGCATCTGGGCTGCAATTTATCGGATGTAAGTGACTACAAAAATATGGTTTATGGTGCCAGTTTCTTCTCAGTCTTATAGATCCCTCTAATCTAACAGCACATAAATAACTGCTAATAGGGATCCGATTGATTTGTGTTGCTCTTGCTATGGTACCTAGTTCAACAGCAACGGGAGTAGAGACAAATGCCAATGCATTAAGATCACCAGATAAGGACATGTGGAACAAACTCGTTGATTAGGTACATGCAGAAAGTATTTGGGGTGAAGAAAGAAAAAGAAATGATATGTTTACTTTGTCATGGTTAAAATATCTTAAGGAAAACGTGATTTAAGATCATTCTCGTTTTTCTCTCTTGAAAATTAGTAAAATATTCTCTTGTCATGATCAGTCCCTTTTTACTGCGTATGGTTTTGCGCAACGATTGTTGCTATCTTCCATTTCTTCAGGTCCTTAATCGTTGTAATTGATTTGTAACCATCACACTGTAAATTTCAAACCGATTAATTATTTAATCTAATATTTTGACCGATTGGCAAATGACTATTACATTTGAGATGTGTCGACGACTCGCTTCCGTGCACTTGTGAAAGTTTTGTAATGGATTCTATAATGTAAATAAGCTATTAGATAAAATGCATTTAAAAGTGTATAAAGTCCATTTTGTACTGTTTCTAAAATATTATGGGAAATGAATATAAATCTATGACTGATTTTTGCGGATAATATGGTCATGTGTATTAGGGTAATCTTGGTTTTACGAGTCTGACTTAATTACTGTAGACCCAACTGTCATGTCATTTCGTTTTCGCTTTGAGTATAATCATTTGCCGATTATCATATATACTTTAAGCGAATTCTTTGCTTTTTAATTTCATAGTTTTGAGTTACTTAGCATTACTTTTTGTATTACTAACCATAATAGTGCTACATCAATTTTTAATAAACTTAGGAGTTCTACTTTATAATACTGAGTAGAAATGAATTCACAAGTATTTGTGGGAAAAACCTTGCTATTTGTATATTCATAGACAACAGTTTCATCAGTTGGCCAGGATTGCATTATTTACAACCCCGTTGCAAAAGAAAATTGAACTTTTATTTCAGTTGCAATAATCTTTTAGCCCTTGAAGTTCTTGATATTCTTAGTTAGAAATTAATTCGAGTATTTTGATGCATCCGTAAACGACCTACTTGGGAACTCATAATTTTAGCTCATTTGTGCACTAATGCTAATTCCGTAATCCACATATGGATGCATACGAAACACTTTAGTTTATCACTGGAGTTTCATCTGTATTTTTTTGGTTGGATAAATATCTTGACAATAAGATGGATTTTGAAGTATTATTTTTCGACCAAAATAGTTTTTATCTTTATTGTTAAGTGTGCTCTACTAATATTAACCACAAGTTGCTTTTGATAAGATGGTTTTAGTTTGTGTATATTTGTTTAGAGCGAATTACTTTTTGCTAGTTTTTCATCAAAGACTATCCCATGTGTTTTTGCACTAATTTTTCATTAATGCAGTTTTGTTTTTCATCGCTTGAACTTTCGTTGTTGTGAACTTTAACTTCCACCTAGGGGTGTTTTGGTTCTTTGACTACCATCCCATAGTTATAATATATATAATTTTACTCCAAAGATATTTATTTAGATTACTAATCTATATCTGGTGTTTTTCATTTATTCTAGGTAATATAGTTGATCAAGGTAGCTCAGTGTTAGGTGTAAATAAGGCTGGTTGGACTCTTCATTCTGCACTACATTCAGCTCGTAAAGATATTAATTGCATTATTCACGTTCATTTGGCCGATGTAATAGCCGTGAGTGGTTTGAATTTGTATCGTATTTCGTTTTGACATAAAGTAAGAAAATATTCTCAATTTTAATTTAAAGGTTTCATTGGTCATTGCTAAGGACTATTACGTCATGTAGTTCAATCAAATAATTCCTACGATAGAAAAAGTGGATTAACACAAGTATCATAAAACCTACTACAGTCTTATATACCACTCCGTTTTCACAATTCACACGGACACATCGATGAAAACCCAAAAGAAGCTGAAGTTATATAAATTGTAACGTCCCTGGTTGCATTTAGGAATTTATAGAGAAAACACATTTATTTCAAACCATAATGCCGTAAGAGGCTTTTAATCCCTTACTTGCTTTCAAACAAAAGTCCGTAAATCCAGTCAGTTAGGTACAACGTAGGACCAGACAAATATACGCATCGCTCCAAGTTGCCATACCACACTAACACAACAAGATGAATACCGAATTCGTAAAAGCAGTTACTTCAATGGTAGCAATATATAAAAGAAGGATTTCATGTAAGGATATGATACAGGAAGAAAGAATTAGTTGGTAAAAAGAAAGGTATAAAGTAATTTTAATCCCACGGTTTAAGGGAAGGCAAAGAGTGTATACACCTACGCTATTGTGATCGATTCTGAGCCATGTCACTCAGAGTATCCAACCATTGGTTACGATAGTCACGCGCACCACAACCAAGTAGTCTGCATCTACCAACATGGCTCAGAATAGAAGTTAGTGACTTGAAGAACTGATGCCACGTTTTGGTTTGGCCGCCCCTCACTTTCTTCCAACCATCTCCAATACTACTCGGCATTGCGCGTCGTGGTAATCGGTGTTCAGTAATCCGGTGCTCAGTAATCCACTGATATAAACTCAGAGAAATATCTCGTTGACCATTATATAATTTTTGCTGACTGATCATGGTCATTTACTTTAAATTAGTGTATATATATTATGTATATAAGGACGGTGAAAAAATCGATTCTTCTGAAGTGTGACGGTAAGTAACAGTTTAAGTATATATGCAGTGGGTTTCTCTTATCGATTTAAAATGTCGCTTCTAAACTGATCTGGATCACTGCCTAATTTGTTCATTGGAAATAAAGTAGTGGAGTGCATTGACCACACTCCTTTAAGACCACATCAGCCCTGATATCTTGCAAAATCTTGACGCGGATAGAAAACGTTCTCCTAGTTCTTACTAATCCGTCCACTACATGACTTAAATTAGATGTCCATCTTCCTAATTTTCTCTTCTCCAGTTAGGTTTTTTTCTTCCAAATCACTTCTTGTTTTCTACATTAGTTCTTATTTTATAGCTCTCATCTGGTTAGTTCCTCGTCATACAGATGTGAGGTGTGGAAGTTGGGGCAGATGCACACTCTCCCCATATCCTACGTTGATGACTGACTCAATATAGAGAGTGCTTGTTTGCCAGTTCAATTTCAGTTTTTTTTAGCTTCATTTGAGTGGTTAGAATTACAGCCACTGTCAAAAAATAACAGTGTATTGAGTCTCATATCCAATTTTTTGATGCACCAAATGACAACCTGACATATTAATCCATAAATCTCATTCGCATTTCATTGACTGAGTATCACGTTTAAAATTAATCTTAATAGAAAATGCGTAATCGGTTATCTTGAAAATTAGTTTATTGTTAATGGTTTCAAATCCATTCATAAATCATATCCATTCGAAAAATACTTCGTTAAAATCTTGAATGAACCATCTAATCAAAATTGAAATTTATTTGACATAGCACAAGATAATTTTCCTAAGCTACTTTCAAAGCAAACTCACAAGTCTGGTTGCATGGATAAGCCTACCCGAACGTTGCTGCTACCCTGATGTGGTGGTCAGGGTTGCCTATCATGATGAACCAATCGAGCTATGCTGGCTGGAACAATCGTTACTCAAGGTCCTACCATACCAGAGAGGTCGGTTGAAGAGCGGTAAGACTAAAAGCAGCAAAGCCAATGTCCAAAGGCGAAGTCGTACTCCTGACTGTACAGAGGTGTGACGGCAGTAAGTTGTTTCCTTCAGACAACCAGCATAACAGGGGTGGGGTTAGAAAAGGTTGACCCTAAAATTGTACACCTCGCCTTATCCCACGGATTTCCGTCTCCGACTGTAAGGTCTTTTGAAGAACGGAGCTAACACGTCAAAAATCCCCCACAAAAAGGCCGTGCGTGACCGGCCTTAAGCAGTTGTCCCTTGGGCTCTGCGGTCACGCTCCCAGGTTGTTAAGACCAACACTAATCCAACTTCCTTTTCAGGTCCCTCAAGAAATACCCTTCTACGGTGTGGGCAGCCGGGAAGTGATATTAGCCCTTATACCCCTAACAGCACATGAGACCAAGTTGGTCACTTTCAAATCCTTCCTACACCTGCTAATAACTCTTTTATCTCCGCGACTAACCCTTCTCACGTCCTTTTATCACCTCGTACCACTAGGGCAAACGATTCGAGTACACGGAACGTTTTTCCTGGTCTCCTGAAACCACGCTCTAAAGTACATGTAGGAACTTTTAACGTCCGACTGACATGGATAGGCTACTTTGCTATTCGTTACACATAAGAATAAATTAACTCTTCGCAATATCGCTTATATTTTTTGACATTTATCAAAGCAGTGAAGAAAACATGGATTATTTCGCATATTTCTCTGAAAGTAAAGTAGTACGAATGTAAACAATAGTTTTATTTGCGTCATATATTCATTCTGTGGTAATGAAATCATATCAAGTTAGGTATTGCGAATTTAGATGACAGGGCACATTCGTTAATGCATTCTTTTAGTAGGGTTATAGTTTTTCTTAAATCTGTTCTAACTTGACTAAAAGATCGTTACCACGGGTAACTGATCAATGCAGTCGTTTTGGTTATTCTAATAGTTTCGTAAATCTATGAAACTTTGATAGCGAATTTTTTGACTGCAGGTCTCGTGTCTTCGCGCAGGGCTCATGCCTGTCAGTCCTGAGGCCATTGAACTACTATCAAATTATGGAGTTCGCTATCATGAGTACCGAGGTATTCTGGTTGATGAGGCAGAACGTTCTAGCATTGTAAAAGATCTAGGCTCTAAAGCAAAGGTGCTGTTTTTACGAAATCATGGTGTAGCAGTTACTGCTTATAGTATTCCCGAAGCATGGTATCTCGTTAAACGAGTAATAGCTGCTTGTCAGACCCAAGTAAGTCAATGTCAATTTTTTCTATAAGACTATCTAACTTCTGAAATTATTTATTACAATAAGGTTGATGCATTGTAGTTCTGTACGAGATTTTTCATCAATAAGTTATCTAGTAAATGCTTATTTGTCTTAAGTCTATGGATCATACCATTCAATACTACACTTTTCGAAAATTCAACCAGAATTTACCAAGCTTCTAGTAATTCGAATCTATGTCATGTGTAACACGATAGGCCTGGAGGACGATGAATAGCAACAGCTAATAAAAAGTTAACTCAATATTCGTAAGCAGCGGTGGGGACAAAAACAAAGATAGTCAAAAATGTAATAGGAACATGTAACATGTGACAACTGTTCTGACTTATTAAGAAAACACGTTAACTGTTAGTGAAACTATTTTGGGAAAAGATGGAACTATAAATCTCTGTCCAGGAGATTTGGAAAATAGGCATAACACTCTAATAGAAGGTACAGCTTCCTTCTCACTACTCTACAGTTACTCACTATTCCCAAAAAGCTTTCGGAAGGTCCAAAGGATCACATCTAATTTGAAGCGAGGGAGATCAGAAAAACATGATAACTCCAGAGGTCTTTAAAGATGGTGCACCAGTTCTAGCAGTTAGGTTGACTGAAATACTGACTAAAGTTTTGAAGCTAGGTTTAGTCTTGTCTGTTTAGTCTCGATCATTGTTTTTCTCAGTTTATAAAAAATGGTTAACATCCCTTTGTGATAATCACAAAAAGCAGTTTGATCAACATGGTGTCCAAAATATTAGCCTCTATAATTCTTCAAAACTTAACTAGTGTCCATGAACGACGGATTTGTAAAACGAGCTGGTTTCAGAACTGAATGTGGATTCATTAATCAAACATTCACCGTCGTCACATTTTGGAACATGAGAATACTTCCCGCTTGCCGACTAAAATTATATTTCATGAGCCTGGGGCGGCATTCGACTCCGTCGATCAAGAGGTTCTGTGGTAACGTTCGTCATTAAAAGATACACAAAACAATGCATAAACCTTGTGGAGGCGCTCTAAAAGAACACTGTTGACTACCGATTCTGATTTATACGATTATAGTTACTTATGAAAGGGTTACCAATTTTATATCAACTTGACTTTCCATTTATTTTACTCTACAGATGCGATTGATGCAACTAGGGAATATAACAAGTTTACTGTCTGATTTAAAGGATAGTGCTGTGCAGCTAACAGATAGTCAAGCTGACCAGTCGGAAGAAATAGGATCAAATGTCGTAGATCAAGATAAAAATGATCATACATCATTGAATGGTAAAGATTGCAGTGATAATGGTGGTAAGTTAACTATTTTGAGTGTTTCAAAATTAGCATGTCGGTACTCTCAACTTTGTTATATACGGAATCTTTTCCTCATGAGATTGCCTACTTAGTTGTTTGCAAATCCACTGACTAGTGTCTCAATAAGATTATAACTGAGTGGTGTCTATGGATTTCTAACTGTCCTAAGCATTAGATATCAGATGAGTAGTCATCGACAATGTGAATTCATTATATTTATAGAGGATATCCACTTTTTGCTACACATTATCAGTTTCGCCCGAAACAACAAAGAAAATCTGACTTCTATCAGAAAATATTTAGAAAATTAGGATTAAAGGAATGCAAACTTAGATAAACTTTGCTTAGTAGTAACATGCCATTATAGTCTGAAATTTTAAAAATAATAATATGACAAAGTTAGTTGTTATGGTATCTAAATATTGTGTTGCAATTAAAGAAAACATTTGTAATTTCTTTCAAAAAGCATCGATACTGTAGATGTAATTTATTTTCTATTCACAGATATTTCGTGGACGCCAGCAGAATTAGAATTTGAGGCTGAAATGCGTGTTCTGGATAGCGCAGGTTTCAGAACTGGTCATATCTATCGTCAGCCTAATTTACTGAGACGCACGCATCCTAGTTCATCGTGGCCAGGAGATACATATGGTGACCAAATAACAGGGGCTGATTTACTGACAACGGACTTTTCCACTAATGAGTTCAGTGGAGTTGAAGATTTAGCTGCAGCTGAAGCAGCGGGTGCTGAACAAGTGTCCAAGTTAGTTTCTAGCATTAAACAATTTTCTCAATGGTTTTCAGTTAATATCATTATCTTGTTCGCTATAAGTAGGAGTTGGTTTTGTTGGTCTTGCTAGAATGTTATTCCTGTATTCAAGTTAATGTTACTGTTTCCATTTCCTTTTTTTCGGTAAATTTATTTAGTTTATGGTAATTTAGAATTCTTGTCACATATATACGTCCTAGTGTATGACTGATTTTCGAAATTGGTCGTTCTTGAATAGCTTGGATTGTTATTAGTTCAAAGCTACCAAGTCATCTGTTTAACATTGTCTTCCATTGATATCCTTAGTAATCACAAAGTGATTGCTCAATCTAATTTACAGAATAGTTTTAATGTATTATGTTAAGACTCATTTGTTTCTATTTCGTATTTTAGAATAAATGGTATATATATATATATATATATATATATACGACTTAAGGCACCGAAAGAAGTTATTAACCTTGAATTAAAAAACGAAACGGAACCATTTAACACATTATTCTGAGTGTGTTAAACGATGGAAAAATGCCTAAATAACTTTCGTTAAAAGGCTAGTTAGCTTCTTTAGTAGATTTGTTAGTTGAAGATCATCAGTACATAATTTATGGTCGCAAATTTTAAAATCTAGCATTGGAACTGTATGTAATAATTAAAGCGTGGTTAATTCGTCTACACAAGCTACTGTTGATATTTTCAGATTTGGCTTTCATCATAGGTTAGTAAAATGGAAATCATAGAGCGAATGTTTAAATTCGTAGTTCCATTACTTGTCAGAACTATTTTATTAGATTGCTTATAGATAGGTTTTGTTGAATAATTACTGACTCTTTAATATGTGTTCACCTTACCTTTTTTAGAATTGTTGATCATGTTCGTGCCAGTCGCCAAAAAAATGCACAACGAAATCAGTGGTTAGCAAAAGCTAATGAACCACCACAAAATGGTATGGGTAAGTAATGACATTTTATTTAAAATATAGACTCACAATCCTGATTTGTATTGCATGTGAGGAAATTGTAATCCTAAATATGGTCTTTCTTATAATCCTTTTATTTGCATGTGATTCGTTACGTTGTCTATAAGTGGCAATTCTGTTATTGTCCTTATTTTTGTAGCTGTTGTTATCTCTTGATTCCTTCTATCTTTGCATGCTATTTTCAAAATCATAACTTCTGTTGTCGCTCATGGATATATCACCTATTATATTGTGGATTTGCTTAAATAACATACAGTAACCAGCTCTATGATCGATTCACCCCGGAAATTGTCCGGAACTAAAGGTTCAGGTGACTGTCGTTCTCATCCATTTACTTTGGATTCTCCTGTCTGTTCACCTGTTAGACGATCTGAACCCGGAAGCGCATCATCTCGTGTAGGAAAGGATTTTCATTCTCCTGTTATGCGAAGTCCACATGATGTTTCTGACTATTCAATCCATAACGGTTCAGCCTCGATCTCAGTAGACATCACGGCATCCAATAGTTTAAGTAAGCCTAATTTTTTTTAAAATCAAATATTAGTTTTTTTCATTATCTTTCAATCATGCATCACATAACGTTTGATTTGGCATGTTTTTAGTTACGCTAAATACCTTAAAGTTTTATATGATTCCTACCTTGACTGTAACAATGTTTGATTCATGTGTTGCAGTGCAATGATTATTTCCTCCCATTATTCTCAATAAATTTATATTTTTATTTCACTTGTTCTTATGAATTTACGACTAAAAACATGTACATCGGATCGTTGAAGTGCTTGTTTCTGATTGGCTTTATGTAAAATTTCGTTGAAGCCTATATTGGCGTTTAAATAGTCATTTCCAATCATTTAGTAGGTCTAGAAAGTTATTTATTCTCTATCCTTCTTACTGTAACAATCAAGCCGTACAATTCTTTTTTATTTAATTAATTTATTTAAACACATGCATATTGGTACAAAGGGGCACCAGATATATATGCGCCACACAAATCTCATTTCATTTGTGTGAGGACTGTGATACTGCCCGGGTGCCCAAACCGATAAGTGTAACTCAACTTCAAATCAGGTATATGTATAATAATTACTAATACTTTTACTTTCAGTCTCAATGTCTGATTGGTATCAGTCATACTTCCGTTTATTATCACAATCGATGTTTGACCTAGTCACTTACACTTATTATGTTTAGCTTTAAGTGATGTATCTGAGACCTATCGTTCTGATCTCCCATAAGTCCATACCTTTGTACTCAGAATTAATATGGTGCGAATTCTGATAAGATTTATTTAGATGTATTCTTTAATATTCGAACTATCTGGTAGACTAGTAAATTGGTTATATTAGTGTTCTGTTGATTTGATGTTACAGTACTCGGTTGCTGAATGGATTTTATTAACTCAACGAACGAACCATTATATTGCTCATCACCGTTTTGTAATTATTGGAAGTTTGTAGATTTCCACTCCATCTACATTAAAAACTGCTTCATTTTAACTATTTAAATTAGAATATCGTTTGTTCAACAGGAACTTATGCGGTCTTTTGAAGCTTGTTCATCTTAATTATTTTCATTCATTTGTTATCTATTTCATTTCATACTTCCATCGTTTCATCTGGCACTTTTTCCAGCACCGAACAAACGATTTAATGATTCCTGTGTAAATAAAAGTGCAACACTACCTGCAAATGTACAGCATTTGTGTAAGTTGAGTAATTATATTCCAATCATTTTTTTTCGCGTTTACACATCACTTTACATATGGATTGAATATTCATATTTTGATTCATATTTTGTCCGACGAAATCTCAGCACGGATACAGAAAGCTCGTTTGGTTTTTGCCAACTCACGTCACCTATGGCGAAGACGAGATATTTGTCTATCAATTAAGGGACAAGCATACTGCGTAGCAGTTCGTTCTGTCTTACTTTACGGCTGCGAAACATGACCATTAACAGCAAAGGATACTCGTAAGTTACTAGTATTTGACCACAAATGTCTTTGAAATATTGCTGGGATCTGCTGGGATCACCGGGTAAGTAATAGTGAGGTTAGACTTAGGGTATTAGGAAATGATTGTAAATCAGTTGATGAGATTGTGAATCTATATCGACTAAGATGGTTGGGCCATGTGTTACGTATGCCTGAACACCGATTACCACGACGCGCAATGCCGAGTAGTATTGGAGATGGTTGGAAGAAAGTGAGGGGCGGCCAAACCAAAACGTGGCATCAGTTCTTCAAGTCACTAACTTCTATTCTGAGCCATGTTGGTAGATGCAGACTACTTGGTTGTGGTGCGCGTGACTATCGTAACCAATGGTTGGATACTCTGAGTGACATGGCTCAGAATCGATCACAATAGCGTAGGTGTATACACTCTTTGCCTTCCCTTAAACCGTGGGATTAAAATTACTTTATACCTTTCTTTTTACCAACTAATTCTTTCTTCCTGTATCATATCCTTACATGAAATCCTTCTTTTATATATTGCTACCATTGAAGTAACTGCTTTTACGAATTCGGTATTCATCTTGTTGTGTTAGTGTGGTATGGCAACTTGGAGCGATGCGTATATTTGTCTGGTCCTACGTTGTACCTAACTGACTGATTGATCTGGTTTCCACTTATTTCTCTGTGGACAGTCCTGTTGTACTTATTATCACACATCAAGCTATTAGTGTGTATAGGTATCAGACCGTTTATTCAAATTTTCGAATATAGAAACGACACTTTCGAAATGCTTCTATTAAATCTGCTATTTTCGAGATTCTTGATGAAATTATAGATTATTGTTAGACTTTGAGAGCTTTGTTTACAGTTATTCTACGGTAATTTTCCAACCTTATTTTTTACTGTTAAACTGTCTTCGTTTACAAATCAATTCTAAATAAACAAAATACGATATTCGATATTTTAGTGTTACGTTGGAATAGTGTCTAATGAGTAGTCTGTAATATTTGGTTGCGTCGTTTTATTTCCTTGTTAGCCTGAATGTCTCATATGTATTCTGATATTCTTCTGATTATTGTACTGTGTATTGATGATTTTTGTAGCATCGAATAATTATCTGTGTAAGTTTTGTTGATTCATATTGTTCTACTACGAATTAGCTTCGCAAGTCACAGATAACTGACCTGTTTCCCCCTTGTGTCGTCGTCTTTCTAATAAGACGTGTAATTAATTTCCATCCAGCTATGTCCACTCATCTTTTCGGCTTTTTGTAAACTCTTTCGGAAAGTTCACCCTTCATCTTATTTGGGTATAGTTATGCTATTGTTTAAGTGACCATAGATCTTAGCCGGTCATTGTGCCTCCGGCGTAAAAAGTAACAGTTTCTAACTTACAAACTGTTTCAAACAATCTGTCTTTTTCATCGTAAGATTTTTATTTAGATAGAACCTTTTCCGATGGATTCCGGAAATTTAGGGGAGGAGTCATATAATAATGTTTAATCAAGCTTGGTAACCCTCTTGTGGGATAAGTCGTCGACCACGGTTTTTCAAGTAACTGTGCTCCTTAGTTGTTACCAAGTGCTATTTTCGGTCTTGATATCTACGTCCAATTTCCATTACCGTATGCTCTTTGGTCTTCATTTCCTCTTGTTAAAGATGCCGAGTTAGGGCTCCTACAGTGATCCAGTTTAGTGATTTCCGTAAATCGTGACCTATCCATCCGCTTTTTCCTAGCCTCCTCCCAAACTGCCAGCTACTTTGTAGCCTACTGGGCGATTATTGCTGATGGCCTGTGGCCAATCAATCTGGAGTATCTTGTAAAGACAACTGTTCATATAAATGCTTGTAGTTTTTGATGATGAATGTGATACTTCTCCAAGTTTTGGCTTCGTACAATAAAACTGCTTTAACATTTTTATTGAAAATTCCAACTTCACTATTGGCTCTCAGTTCTTTTGAGTTCCAGATGTTCTGCTGCTGCCCTTGCTTTGCCGATCCATGGATTCACATCTGCATCATATCCTCCTTGTTTATCAATCATGCTACCCAGGTACATAAATGCTCTCACTTCTCCCAGAGCTCGGCAATTAAGGGTGATGCAATTGTTTCTCTCTGTGTTGTGTTTCAGTACCTTACATCTAACTTGTCCATTGTTAATATTTAGGTCTACTCTTTCAACAGCTGCTGCTGCTGCATTTGTTGCTGTGTGTAGGATAGAAGGGTTCGGTTATCTGCAAGGTCCAAATCATCCAGTTGCGTCCAAAGTGTCCACTTTATTCAGTGCTTTTGAGATGTTGGGACCTTCATTATCCAGTCATTATTTGTTTATTTATCTGAACACATAAATATTGATACAAGAGGGCACCGGATATATATGCACCACACAAAACTATTAGGATGGGAAGAGAAAAAAAGGTGAGGTGCGTATAAGAGAAAAGAAAAAAAGGGAGAATGACAACCACAAATTAGTGTATGTTAGTGTAATAATAAGAATAGTAATGGGGGAAACGGAAAGGTACAACCAGAAGAATTCTTTCAGTTAAGGAAGTTACAACCACTTTTTATGAAGAAAGTAAAAGAAAGTTACAGCAGGATCGCCACTGGCTTCTATTCTGAGCCATATCTGATACCGTCTCTAGCCACTGTGTTGCACCATCTCTCAGACCCCAGCCAGAGAGTCGATTATGACCAATAAAAGCCAGCCCTTTGCAGCTTTCTTTCATACCACGACGCCATGTCATACACTGACCACCTATCCACTCATTCCAACCAGTCACGGCGTCGGTAAATAGTGCACGACGTGGTGTTTTCTGAGACGACATTCGCAGAACATGTTGAAGCCACCGAAGTCGATGCTTAAAGATGGTGACTTCAATTGAATTGTCGTCTCCGCTCCCGAACACACAATGCCGAACCTCTGTATTACTAACATGGTGTTGCCACTGGATGTCAGCAATCCTTCGGAGACAACGATGATCGAACACAGAGTCGTCTAACATCCTCAACTCGGAGAGGCCAGGTTTCACAAGCATAGAGCAAAACTTCTCTCATCGACGCGTTATAGATCCGACTTTTTACAGCCAGACTAACATCACGAAGGCGCTAAAGATAGCCCAAATTAGCATAAGCCGCTCTGGCTTTCATTATACGTGCATCGATCTCATCAACCACGCCACCACCAGCACTTATGTCGCTACCTAGATACACGGACTTCTCAACCACTTCAATCTGCTCACTACCCAGGGTGAGTACAGTGCAAAGCACATACTATACCTGTGGACACTGATTGTCAACTGATTAAGTGCGGATTGCATGGGTTAGGTATGATCTCACAGTAAGACAATATCATCCGCATACTCAAGGTCGATAAGTCTTTTTCCAGGCAACGGATTGACACCGCCGGTACGTACATCCATCAAAGCTGTTTCCAGAATATCATCGATGGCAAAGTTGTAGAGGAATGGTGAGATTGGGCAACCCTGTCTAACTCCACTGCTTGAATGGAACAATGGAGAAAGGTGGTTGTATACCCTCATTTTACCTGAGGTGTTTGTATACAGGGCCTTTATTATGTTTATAAACATGTCAGACACACCCATCTTCAATAGACAATCCAAAAGAGCAGTCCTGTTCAAAGGATCGAAGGCAGCCCTGATGTCAATAAACACTAAGGTTGTTGGCCTGTGATAAATATAACGGTGTTCTAACATTTGGCGGAGGTTGAAGATATGATCAATACTATCCTCAACCAGAACGAAAAAACAACCTGCTCCTCGCGAGTCAATCTTTCTCGTTTTTTTTTAACAACCTACGAAGAATGACAGAAGCCAATAGTTTGGACGCAATCGGAAGTAGGCTTAACCCCCAATAGCTGTAACAGAAACGACGTGAACCCTTTTTTAAAGATAGGAACAACTATCAACTCATTCCATGACGTTGGAACACTCTCTAGCTGCCAAACCTTTTTAAACAACTCAGTCAGTTCTTTAGCCAAAAAGTCACCACTATTTTTAAAAAGAGCTGGAGGCAAGTCATCTGGGCCCGGTGATTTGTAGCGTTTCAAGAGTTGGAGTTCCTTGGGGACTTCCGCCTCATTTGGTGGAGCAGTCGTCACCCGCCATGAAGGGCACGACAGTCTGATCAATGCTGCTGGAGCAACAGGCCAGTTGAAATGCTCTCCAAAGAATTCTGTCCATCATCCAAGACGTCGATTTATGTTAGCGATCGGCATCTCGTCATCTCCGCAGATTGTTTCACTCACACCAGACTTCTTGTTGCCAGTAGCTCGGATGAGTTGGAAGAGCTTCCGGCAGTTACCAGATGCAGCTGCTGCTCCCAGTTCATTAGCACGCTCCGACCACCAAGCTTCTCGGTCCTTACGCAAGCTTTGCCAAATTTCATTACGTAACAGCCTTCGTTTGTGGTCATACTCACGGTCACCCAGAGTAGACCGACGGGCTTCGATCAGTTGTAAGGAGCCAGAAGAAACCCAGTGCTTATAAGCGGGACATTTCGCGAAGCCGCAAGTGACTTTACTCGCCATTTTCATGGCGTCATGAAGTTGCAACCAATGCTCATCTATGCTTTCCGGTGGGATGGTAGCTAGCCTAGAAGCTAGCTCGACTCGATACTTACTTGCAACAGAGGTTGCGACCAATTTGCTGACATCAATCTGTTAATAACAGGGAATTCGTTAGCCACTGAAAAGTAAGGTAAGATTGGCACAGACTAGGGCATGATCAGAGTCCAGAAAGGTACTCCACAACCACGCCAGCGGTAGCTGATTGCCATGTGATTAATCTGAGTCCAGGCTTAAGATGCAGAGGGAGAACGCCATGTGGCACATCATTTGACGACTGTGCCGGAAGTTAGTGCTAACCAGAAACAAACACTAAACTACTCTTAATCTTATCTGTATTTGAATTCTTAATGTGTCACTAAATTTAATTTAGCGGTGACGGTTGAAAATTTTAAACGCGTTTCATAGTTCATCTCAGTGATGTAAATAGAAAGACAAAAGTAGGCAGCCTTGTCTGATACCAGTTCTCATCTGGAATGCATCTGCGAGCTGCTCTTCATCCACGACTTTAAAGTTTAGTCCCTCACAAGAATTCTGTACGATAATGATGATCTACCCGGGTACTCCATAGTGCTGATAAATACTCCACACAACTTTCCTATCCACTGCGTCGAATGCTTTCTCGGTACATAATATATCCTAACTAAATCTAGCTTTTTTCATTTCATGTTTCGTTTTCAATTCTCACATTTATCAAAATATCATTTCTTCAGTATCTTGATAATGTATCTTTCTTTCCAGTCTTTTGATATTAGTTTTCCTTCACAAATCTTTGTGAAGAGGACGTGACTCATCTTTGCAGTTACCCCCATATCTGATTTCAACGCTTCGGCTGATATGTCGTTTGATTCTGCTGCTTTGACATTTTTGGTTTTTTTGAATGGCTTTGTTGATTTCCGATATTGGCAAGATATAATCCGTTAGGATGTTTGCTTGTGCGGCTTCGATATCCAATGGATTCAGAGGTCCCGTTCTATTCAAGAACTCTTAAAGTGCTTTACTGATCGGTTCTTCTGATATCAAACCCAAATGATTGGTTGCCATCTTTACCCTTCACTGGTATCTCTGGCTTGTCGTATTTTTCTGAGAGCTCCTTGGTTGCATCATGTAGTCCTCTTATATTCTCTTCTTTTGCTGCTTGTTCTGCTGTAGTTGCCAGGCCTTCTATATATTTCTCCTTACCACCTCCAATTCTGTTATTCACTTGCTCGTTTACTTCTATGTATTTGGCTTTTGACCTTGCTTCCTCTGCTCTTGTTCGGCTGTTTTCGACTGCTATCTTCTTGTTTTTTTTTTCTTGAATCATGCCTAGGGTATCAATAAGGTTTCATGTTTTATTCTGGTGCTTATCGAAATCAACCCCTCCTGACATGTTGGCGTTACCACTTCTTTAATCTTTTCCTAGCTGTCTGCCATGGTGGTTTCCATTTTTCCGAGCGGATCTTGTAAGGCTTGTAACTTGTTGCTGAGAGCTATCTTAAATTCACTGGGTTTGTCGGTATCTCGAAGGATGACAGTACTAAACTTTTGTATTGTTATTGGTCTGATTGTCCAATGCTTCTTTAGTTTCAGTTTCAGTCAGACCACCACCAGTTGGTGATCTGAAGCTATATTAGCTTCTTTGTTTGTTTCTATGACTTCCATGAACCCCATGAATTTTTTATTTATTCAGATGTGATTTATCTGGTTTTCTGTATCGTGGTCCCATGTAGTTTCGTGTTTGTTTTTGTGGAGGGAAGTACTATTACGTTACTACAGTGCTATTAAAAATAAACAGATCTACAAGCCTCTGGTCATCCTCAGTCCTTTTTTAAATTCATGCAGTCAAATTAATTCTTCATACCCTGTGTTGTCCATGTCGATCGTGGGGTTCAAGTCCTTCATCAGTGTGATCATGGCTTATCCTGTTTAGTTCTCTACGACGGACTCCAGCTTCTCATAAATCTTGTTTTATCATTTTTATTATCATGATTGGTAGGCGCCAAGCACTGAGTGAGTTTACTGTAACCCTTCAATTCTTTTTTCTGAAATATGGTTTACTAATCCCTTGCGCCTTGGTTCTTATCTCCTATTAATGCTTATTTTACTTCTTGTTTTTTCAGTTTAGTGATTTTATGTTGGAATTCCTTTTTTTCCGCGAGGTTAGCGTTGGTGATATTTTGTCTAATTCTTATCGTTTACCTAATCTTGGTACCGTCAGTAACTCGGGCGGTCCATGCAGTTTAATTAGGTTACATTTCAATAGTTAAAATACCAAATAAAGTTTAGGTGCTATTGTTTTACGTATGAATGAAATATTTCTTTTATGTGATATTAATGTTGACGCACTTTTCATTACTTCTTTTTTCAGCTGTTATGTCGAACTCAAATACCCTTCAATCGGTTGATGGTGATCTTTTGAATAATAATGTTGAGGTTATTTCCACATTTTTCTCCATATTTTGCATGTATTTATATTCACGAATTGTTGTTGTATTGCTATAAAAATCAGCAGTTGTGTAATTTTATTGGTAGTTATAGCATGTCGTGAAATCAGCGTTACTGTTGACGTCCCTGTTGTATTGGTTCAATTTAGTATATTCTAGTTGAATGCAGTAATACGATAAAAGATAGGATAATTATTGCGTCGGTCTTCTTTTTTTTGAACTAAAATTATTCCAATTTGGAGAAATTTTAGGAATTATATTTTATTTAGGCATAAAATTTTGCATAGAAGGGATATAATTTAATGGGATTTTCTGTTTTAACCACTTTAATAATGTTTTTTGTTTCTTATAATTTGATCAACATTTAGGGAAGTAAAACGCTTGAGAAAAAGATCAAAAAGAAAGGAAGCTTTCGTATGCCATCATTCTCCAGAAAGAAGAAGCATTAGCAATAAACTTACATTGATGTCTACTGCACACCTGCTTGTATTTGTTTCCAGTTCCATTTTCATGCATTCACTTTCATGTCTCTGTGGTCATATATATTACTATAATACAGCTTTGATTAAATTTAAAATAACGGCTAACTAAAATAATTTGATAATTGTTGTTGCATAAAGATATACAGTCATCAGATGTTAGTGGTGTTTTCCCCTGTTTTATATTATGCTCTTATATTTGTTTTCCTAACTGATTGTTAAATTTTTCTCTTTCCTTGCTTATCATTTGAATTTTTTCGCCAATTGTTAACCAGTCGATAACTTCACTTGATTAAGTCTTAACTGCTATTTTTTGTTCAATTTTTCTGTATATGTGTGATCCTGCCTTCATTCGAATTGCTATATAGCTTTATAATGATAATAATTGGTTTCTAAATTGTCTGATCATTAGTATGAATGGTCAACAAACATTTTATGATTACTGAACTTCAAAAAACTCACATATTCCCTGTCTCAAGGAGATACCAGTTCTTGAATATTTTCTAAAATTATGAAAGAATAAACTTCTGTTTCCTAATTTCCATCTCGGAAAATAAACTTCTTAGCATTCTGACACAAATGTATGTGGAGTAACACTGTATGAAATTTTTATTTCCTCTTTCTCATACTGTGAATATTCGATTATATAATCACCATCAGTCTTTTACTCCAGAGTATTTCTCATTTCTAAAGTCCTCAACTCTTTGTCGTCTATCAGATACGAATCATTATTGTGGATAAAAATTGTATGAGTTATATATAAATTCTTACTTTTTATCAGGAATATGATACGCTATTCCTCTTGATCTGCCATTTCCCCCAAGTTTTTTTCGTATTTTGAATTCTTCTTGAAAATTCAATCATTTCCATTCTTCCTTCCAACTCAGACCATTTTTGTTGTTGGTTTCATCTGCTTCATTAGTGTCTCATTTCTTTCGTATCGCCATCTAAAGTTTGTTCACTTGTTCAGCTTAGTATTCTTGGTTATGTGCTTACGAGTCTATGGCTCTCCTTGTAATATCGTATCGACAAATATTTAATATACTTGGAACTTGTTTTTTTTGACGTTTATTATTATATTCTGAATAATATTATTTTAGTCTAATTACAATAGAATTTTTTGTTTGGTTATTAAATATGCCTGATGACTGAATTTTTTACGATGGAAATTTTATTTGTTATGAACGATATTCTTTTTAGATATCCAGTAGGTGTATATTATTTTTTTTATCCGCAAATCAGAAAACAACGACTGTTGTATCCTAACTCATGGGACTATTGTCTAAATAAGAATTCTAATGCATTTTTATTGTGTATAATTGCGCTTACAGATGGTTAAATTTGAAAAATCGAATTCCTTAAACGATACATCGTTGAAAAATATGACGAATGCAAAGCATTATCATATTATTATTTAACCGCTAGCCGAAATTTGTTTACATGTTATTCTCTAATTTATTGTAGTGAATTCAAATCTCCATAAAGATTTATTGTGAACATCAAAGTAAATATCATAACTGTGTTTACTTGACATTCGTAGGATTTGAAATATCTTGATGATATTTATATCTAGGAAAAACAACTTACTGTTTCAATGATTTCGTAATGAAGTATTTTGAATCCATGAAATGATGCCTAAAAACTGAATATCCTGATTAACTAATTTATGCTTAATGAAAAATATTTCCTGCTAAATACAAGAGTACAGGTCTAGTAAGAACACCTGTACATATTACGTTATGTGACAAACCGTTACACAATTATGAGATCCTGTCCTTTACTTTATGGATTTACTTTTAACTACTCGAGATTGTCCTTTTTATGACGTATATCTTTCATTCATTTGTACACGGATTCTAAAACACATTGTATCGAGTCCTGAGATTCTTTACAACTGAGTAACTTCAACAGAATTCAAGACATTTTTAATACTTCAACTCATTTAATAACCAGATTATGCGGTTCGATTGTTGACTTAAGATAAGTATAATTACTGTTAATTGGTGGCTTTTTTGTCTTTCCTCCCAATTTATATTTTGATAAATATCTTATATACAGAATGTCTGCAAGAAAAAGTATGCCAATATATACATCTTTGATTGCAATTATTTTAAAATTTTGAACGTAAATTTAACTCCATTATTTTACTTTAAATTAGGACTGCTTTAATCGCCATCTCAAAATAACTTGCTTTGTGTTTAGATGTATTTTATTCGGTAATCCTAAGTAAAGTCAGGTACTGGGTATTTCCGAAAACTATTGTTCTTTAGTTAATTTGACCTTTGTTTTGGTTGGATCTAAGTCTGTATCAAAAGTCCCATTTGACATTTTCACATATTTGTAGATATAACAGTCGTTTAGTTCATTGATTTAAACCTCATAATCGTCTCATATAAAATGAAAAATCAGTGAAATAATGTATCGGTATAGAACCATTTAGTTACTATGATTGATTTCTTTTAGGAGCTGTACAATAGATCATTTGTTTAGCCGGGTAATGTTGCTTCATCATTGATTTACTTGACGTTACTGAGATTTTTCATTGTCTTTCTGATCTGTAAACGTTGACTTACCATATTTACACTTTTGCGTAATTAAACGTGAAATTAAAATGCCTACAGTTGTATTAGTTCCTCCCATTCGTAAAAATAAGCAGAGGGAATAGTAGTAATAAGGTGACCAACGGTCGCTGTTGTCGTGGTTAGTGAGTAATAAATATAGATAAATATAACTGATTTTGTATGACACATCGGATATTGAGACATTCGCTTCCCAACAATTAGGTCTCAAATTTGAACCATCCTCCATGTTATTCGGTGACGGGCGACGTATTATCACTCAAAATTGAGTACATAAAACTTGTATTTGGTTCGAGGCAATTTGGAAAAAAGCAGTCTACTATATATTGCATATGAGAAGACATCAAGTATCCTATTAATATAGCTTTCTTCCATTTTGTACACTTTCTAAAGGAGTTATCATGAGAACATATCTGTATACTGACCAATCACTGTGAAACTATTTGCCCATAATAACAACAAAAACTAAAGCCCTTCAATTGTTTTTCTGATTCGATTGGTTCCAGTTTTGACGAGAAACAAATAGAATTTTATCTTTATAAGAAAAGCAAACCTTTATTCATCATACTGTTTGGCAATTCATATACAGTAGTGTGACTGTTCTAGGTAGTTTTACAGTTGGTCTTTCCAATTACGATACATCTCACCGTTAAATTTTCGAAATATTGCTCTGGAATTGTAATTAACGTGGTGTTAATTAATGATTATAGTACCTGTTCCTATAATACAAGAACAGCAATGTTGTATCCAATCTCTTTTTTCGAATAATAGATATAGCGTATATTCACTCTTGAACATCAAAAGACACAAGCGAACGAGATAACTAAGATAAAATAATGTATTTTTATATTTTTTGTTATTGCTAGTCAATATTTATATTGCTTTGACACTTCGGTCACCTGACCAATCAACTGACGTAACATTGCATGTAGTGGGTATTTCGTAACGAACAGTTTGTTATATTACTATGCCTCACTTATGTGGGCAAGTTCACTTCTCAGCATACTTTTATCAAGCCACTGATTTCGATTTTCTCAGATTCCTTACTAATAGAAGAGAGTTGTAACTTGATCAACTTCATGAATAGCTAATGACCTGCATTACTCACCAGTATTTTTAATGATTGGAAATCGAGTCTAAAATTTAGTCTGGGTTGTTTTGAATCATACTGGAGCAAATTGTTATTTCAGAACTTTCTTAACAAATGACTTCAAACAGTACCACTCATAGTAAATACTTATCAGGTACGTAATTTAATGTCAGCAATAAAACCTACTTCCGTTAGTCAATTGATGTAAGAAGTCGGGACTTGTGGAGTCAGTTGCATTGAGAGTAAATCAATATACTATCAATCACGTGAGACGAATACTGTCCTGTTTTGAATATTGGCTCAAGTTGGAAAGTGTAGACAAGTGCTTTTCAACCCAATAGTTTTGTGCTGATTCCGATGCCTGGCGGTTCTCATTTGGATCTTGTGCAGCATTTTGGTTACCTACTGTTTTAGAGACCCCAACTTTGACAACTAGACGGTCCAAATGGTTGTGGTTTTCATCGGTGCTCTAGATAATTCAGTTATTGACGATAAATAGCACTTGTAATGTTTAGAATTAAAGCATAAATACCGCTCTCTTTTAACAAACACGGTCAAGTATGCGAGTCCGCAGTTATCAAGCTGGTCAAACAGGCTTTGAGGCTAGTTATGCGAATAATTCAGTCACATTGAGATCATATTGGGAACGTAAATGAATTTCCTTTTTACCGACAAACTCCCGTTTAGTGTAGAAACCTTATATCTAAATTGAAATGTTCACATTTTGTACATGTTTTTCGTTTTTACCTGTTTTGTTTTATTGAAAATATCGACTAAATTCTTACTCTCAATCTCATGTCTACTATCTTATTACTAGTTTATATACAGTCACACGCTGATCAAAATACACTACAACCTATTATAACTTTAAATATGACTACTTTCTAGCAGGGATTATTTTCAATCGATTAACTGTTACCACAATACTCTCATCTATCTACTTTCAGTCTTGTTTAAGGTGTCTTTTTTTCATTGTGTCAACATAAGTAATAAGTTGAAACTATAAAAAAAGTTAGATACCAATGTTTACTTCAGTGTATGAACTAAACTAATGGATACTTCATTTTTTACAAACATGTTAAAACATATAGTGAACAACACCTACAATAATAATATAAACTTACTGTTAAGTTTGTTTAAATGTAGATTAAATGTATTTATATGTTTTCCTTCCTAATTTGTTTTGTTTTCTGACTCTAATATTTATTAAATCTAAGGTCATATATATATATATATATATATATATATATATATAGGTGTTTATAATATGCCAAATTAAAACGAATAGTAAATATTCAATATATTAATATTGTATCAGTTAGCTTGTAAACTAATATTCAGTTTTCAATCTGGACTGTATAATGTTCTAATCGATACTTCTGGTTTAATATAATTTATATTATGAATGGTATGGCATTCTTTAATAGCTTGATATGTAATCAAAATGTATGCACATAAAGTATGTATTGTTCAATTAATATTGAAATAATGATAATAACCATGATAACATAGTGTTCTTTATTAAATAACATAATTGTCTAATTGTGTAATCTCAGGTAATAAGTTACCTATTTATAATGTATCAGTCTACTTCCAAGTAAACTTTTGAAATGAAGTCAGATAACTTGTGTGTTAGGTTAAACTGCGTATCACTACACTATTCAATTGTAATTTAAGTCTTTTATTGACTTGGCAAAATGTAGGATTTGCAATCAATCGATTGAGCCATTTTCGTCTTGATTTCATATAGTTTTTCCTCGCAATTTTATGTAAGCTGTATAGGCGGAGGAATTTAATGGTCACTGGGTTGTTTTTTGTTAGTTTTATAATCCTTTACGAAGCACACGTACAAACTTGAAACATCGAATACAGGGTTCTAAGTTCTGACAGCGATCATGATATCATTAAGACTTGAGATTTCTTTTGATTGCATATTATAATATTTGATATATGAATTCTTCAATTATCTCTATTTATTTCTCTAAAAGACGGACAAAGAGGGGAAATTCACCATCTACCGTAGTGATTCTTGGATTTTACCGTAATTAGATTCCCGATAGGTCTTGAACATTTTATGGATAGATACCAGCACAGGTGTTTATCATACTTAATTGGTTAACTAAAATAAATAAAACAAGAAGATTTATGGCGATAAGTACACTTTCAATAAATAGTTGGCCAGAAAATTTGAAGAGGCACTTAGTAAAATCTATTCATTGTACTTAAAAAGACGTATCTAATATACATAGCAAGAAATAGCGGATTCAGTTCATGCTCGTTGCGATATTGTCCGTATTGAAGTTAGTCTTAGTAAATAATTTCTTTGTTTTCAGGATTTATCATAAAAGTGATAAGTTGAATAATTGATAGTATGATTTACTGCAATGAATTGGACGAATACTACAATAAAAAAATAAGCAATTGATAAAAATGGCTTAATTATCACACTAGAAGGATGAATCTCATACCAGTTAACACTAATGATCTAATCATTCTAATGAGAAAAAAAGGAATTTAGAATGTTTGACTTCTTATTGTAAATCGCTTCTTCAGAGAACAAATAACATTCTTTGTAAAAGTGTTTCATTTTGGAAAGTTGATTATTTATCCTGTGAAGAGACGACCTACACTACTTTGTGAAATTTCATAAATTCAATCTTGTACTCATCAGAATATTACAAAGATATTATTAATTAATTCGTGTAGACAATCTGTCTAAAGTTCAATTATTTTGTAATTAACAAGTCAAATCTTCATAGCGATACCCATAAGGGTTATGAACTTTTCTGATTGTCACTAATAGATTGACATATAATACTTTTCGTCTAATAAGATACTTGCTATTCTATTGTGATCTAAAATTAAGGTCAAAGAAAGATAATCTTTTGTTCTGTACCTAATCACGTTTTACTAACAATTTTATGTTTAACTAGAGCCACTAGGTTATGTGGGATTCGATCATTTCATACAAGTTTATTAGCTTTTAGCAACAATGCAGATGAACTTAGGTGTTTTTCATCGATTCGAATGAAAGTTTTAGGTTTAATGCTGTGTAAGATGTTGGGCGTACATTGTTGAAGTGATTTAAATAAGGACAAAGTGGATAACAAGTATTTTCTCTTTAAATTTTTCCTTAACCAACATTAATTTGTTATGAAAATCATCTCAAAAATATTTACATTCTTTGTAAATGAACAATATACGGATAAAACTTCTGGATTAACATTTTTTGGTTATTTGTGTACTTGTTTAGTTAAAATAAGCTTTCTAAGTAAGGTTGATGAGTGACTAGCATTCAGATCCAGGATGTACGTTTCATCCGATTTCGGACGCAGATACATTCAGTTGATCAGTTCCGGATAGGACGAAACGCATGTCCTGGATTCTATGCATAGCTAATATCCAATTTTGCCTATAAACTTGTAAGTTAATGGTAATATTGAAACAACCTGATAAGGATACTCGTATGTCAAAATAGGTTGATCATAATTTAATCCATAATGTAATCCATAAGAAGATTTGAAAACCTTTACAAATAAGATTAAAATTAACCTTATCTCAACTAATATCCTATCTCGCAGAAAACCACATCCAGTTTTGGTGTAATCTTCAGGACTTCGACTAAATAATGATTGTGCAACGTAAATATGAAACATAATCTTAGTAACAATTTAGAATAAATACCAATACTGTCCAACTTGTCTATGATTACGGTGTAAAAATATTTGAAAACATTTATCGAATAAGTTACATCAATACAACGATTATTCTTAGTTGATATATTCTACGTATGTTCACCATTTTCTAGTTAGACGAAATTCTCCACTTGATAGTAAATTGAGTGAAAGATTTATCGTGGCTATCAGTGAATAACAATGAACATGAGATTATTATCTGTAAATATGTATTGGATTTAGAAAATAAATCACATACTCTATACCATGGTTAATTATTAGATAAAAAAAACTCAAACTGTTATATGAAACTTTATAATTTTCATTTATCAAAGTATTTAGTAGTTTTACATTTATCATAAATGTATTGAATAAAACATTATTCTACTTAATGAATACATAAGTAACTTTTAAAATAATCATTCCATTCACTTGGTATTGAAGTTAAGGACTGCAATTGATCAATCTCATTGGTATATGTGCACACTGTGCGTATTGCCTCGATATTGCCTTAGGTTACAAACATTATCAGCAAAGATGGATAATGGCTAGCAGTGGAATCCAGGACGCGCGTTTCGTCCAATTCGTTAGCCACCATCCATATTTAAAATTCACCCCATTGCACAAGCTAGTGGCTATTAGGACTCAGTAGCTAGGTGGATAACACCATGGCGTTTGAAACGAACGGTACTGGGTCTGAATCCCGGAATGAACATCGATTCCGGAATGCAGATCCATTCAGCTGACTTATCCGGAATAGGACGAAGCTCGTGTCCTGGATTTCACTATTAGCCACCGTCAATCTTTGCTAATAACCATTCCAGATGGTTAAATTAGTGAGTATAAGACAACATTAAGTATCTTCCCTAATGTAATCAACCTTAGAAATCCTTATTACTAAGGTTCGCTCTGTTGGGGTGGTCCAGAAAATTTCTCGCAATAGACATGACAAGCTCAGGAAACATTAGGAAGAATTTTATCCAACCAGCGTTGACTAGAAGTTTTGTTAAAAACATCACGAAAGTGAAAAGTCACATGTAGAATTTCTGATTAGCTGATTACTACACTGCTACTATGTTTAGTAGCATTCCAGAATTTTCAGGAAAACCCAAGGACTTCTAAAATGCTATAAAAATCGTATATTTTCTGTACCTAAATAAACTTTTGGAGTAAAGTGGTTCTCGCATATTTTGCTCCCTTTCTCTTGTGTTCAAGTCGCTATATAGATTTAACTTGGGGATCCGAGTATAGCGTTCAATTAGCAAGACTTATCAGCTCACACGTAATCTTATTTTCTTGAAATCTAAAAGGATTATAACTGAAACTTGAATATCTTAGTACAAATTTTGTTTTGTGTTCCCCATTAATAATAATAATAGAACACCTTTCAGTAAAGCGTTTTGAAATGGTGTCATATTGAACAATTATTTTCTAAAATATTTTCTGCATTTTGTGATATTTATTTAAATTTAGCTTCCATAGACACTGAGCTTGCTAGACTAGTGGGTAAAAGTCAAGGAGAAGTAACCGATTGTTATATAAGAAACTATAAATTATTTTAGAATTAAAGTATAGAACCATTACATCTCGTAAAATTCAGGTACAATTCGAACGTTTTCATTATTATTATTTTAATTTGATGCAGGTTATTTTCCTGTATAAATGTTTATTTATTTCGAGAAATTGCAAATTCTGCCCAAAATGGTAAGCTCAGTACAACCGAATTCCACTTTTAAATTTGATTTAAAAAATATACTCAAGTCAACACTGTTCACAGAGAATATGTTATTTCAGTAGGATTTCTGTTAGAAATCAGCTACCTTTAAGAAGCATCTGTGCGGTTCGTTTAAATGTAATTATTATATGATATTACATTTGGCTATCAGTCACCTGAATGAATGCCAAGATATTTGAATTTTTCACTGTATTCAGCCATCCATATTGATGGTATCGGATGCAAACAATTTAATAAAGCTTTGAAATAGATTTGGGTAACCGAAACGGAAACGATTCCATGGATTTTTAAACTTTTATATGATTTGACATTAGATTAAGTAAATTTGTTGCCTTCGTTATTCGTAACTTTCCACTTTTTTATCACTCGAGTTCGTTAATGGGTCTAAAAATGTGAATGATAATAATTAGCCCGTCCACACTCTGTTACTGCTAACTTTATGATAGTTCTCAGAATGAGTGTTAATATAGACTTCAGCACAGTGCATAATCTAACGCCCGTATATCAGTGATTTTACAGGGAGTTTTTTTCCATATTTTCTGTTTTAGCATCAATTCAAATGAGTCTGATGCTTGTCTTATTTTGTGGAAATTTAGGTGATTCTGCGTTAAAATTTATTGGTTTATTTTTATTATGATTGAATTGTCTGAATTTAGCTATGATTGCTTTAGGTTATTTAATAGCTTGTCTCTCCAATCACCGGTAATTTATCTAGTAAGCTACTAAGCTTAGGTAACCATTAACTTGTGCAGCTGGTAAAAAGTTATGTAAGGAACTTGAACCTTTTCATCTGTGTTATTAAGAACTACATTTGATTAGCCTATATTAGAATATGTTTGTTCTAAGCTGATCGTCTTTATACTGCCTTCAGTTTACATTCATTTATGGATTTGGATTGTGGAGTAAATATTAATCAAGTAGATTCATTATGATTAACAACTGGAAAATTCAAATTCTAACATTTAGTATGAAGATTGTTTATTTTTACTTATATTTCTCCAGAAAATGACTTCAAATTATTTGTCAATTAATTAATTACTACAGGCAACAACCAAACCAGTAGTATAATCTCTAGTAGTAGGGAGAATAAACAAACGTTTAATCAATTAATATAACATTTATGTTACTTTGTAAATTGCCTTGACCTTTGCTGTACAGAATAAATTCTTAACTTTCGGTCAGTTTTTCATTTATTTATCTTACAACGTCAAGTATATATCTATATATATTTGAGTGCTTAATAACAGGTATCTAAAGTTTGAGTTAAAACAGAAGGAAAGATGTATCAGTCTGGAATAATTTTTAATTTTAACTTTGTTTATGAGAAAATCGTAACTCAGTAATATTGTCGAAGTTGTTGAACAATTGGTTTCAGTCCCTTTGAAAACTTGTCTAATGTTTCATTATCAAGGCTAACTTGTTCTTGAATTGATCTAATTATTAGTATAAATTTCGTATATTTTTTATAACAAAAATTAGTTATGCTGTTCATTCATAAATTTAAGTCATGACCAAGTGGACTGATGTATTAGCTATCCACTTTTAATCAATCGTATCTACAAAAGTGGTTTAATATATATTGCACGAAGTGATTACACTTTATTGTACCAGGTAAGTCCATTTTTATTACATTCGATGATGGTAAGATACATAAAGAATGAACTAGCAGTCCTTCTCAATATCCAAGGTATGAAAAAAGATTTACTGTCGATATCTACATTAGTTTAATGTTACTTTATCGTATTGAACTATTTTAAAATGAATTTACCTAACTTCATAGAACATTTATACCCAACTGTTCAAATAAAACAGACAAACTCTAGAACTAAAACTTTGTAGCTAGAAGGATGGCTTTTAAAAGGTTGTCTGTTATACTATGGATATATAACTTTCCTCTACTATTTATTGACTAAAAAGATGTACAACTGGATTTACAATACTTCGATGTTAATCTTTAATATCTCTATGATATAACTCATCGGTTTTGAACTTCTGGGTCTTTCACAAGAGCGATAACTTTGTCAGGGCGGTTAGATAGAAGAACATCACTTAATGTTAAAACTATTAATGAGCTTTGTATACATTACCAAATAAATTTCATTATTTCCATTCCCACTAAAAGGGTCGAAGTATTAGAATAGTTAATGCTATTGTGACGAGTGGTTTATAGTTCTCTGAAATTACGTACTTACGCCTGTTACTCCCAACGGAGCATAGACCGCCGACCAGTACTCTCCAACCCACTCTGTCCTGGGCCTTCCTTTCTAGTTCTATCCAATTTTTGTTCATTTTCCACATGTCTGTCTCCATTTCTCGTCGTTATGTGTTCTTTGGTCTTCCTCTTCTCCTTTGGCCTTGAGGAGTCCATGTCAGGGTTTGTCTTGTGACGCAGTTGAGTGCTTTCCTCAATGCGTGTCCCATCCACTTCCAGCACTTCTTCCTGATTTTTTCCTCTGCTGGATGGAATCTGGTCTGTTCTCTCCCACAATAGGTTGTTGCTGATAGTATCTGGCCAACGATTCCGAAGTATTTCGTGTAGACGGCTGTTAATAAGCACCTGCAACTTCTGGATGATGGCTTTCGTAGCTATCCACGTCTCTGCCCCATACAGTAGAACCGTCTTGACATTTGTATTGAAGATTCTAACCTTGGTGTTGGTTGGCAATTGTTTTGAGTTCCAGATGTTCTTCAGTTGTAAATATGCTGCTCTTGCTTTGCCGATCCGCGCCCTCACATCTGCATCTGATCCACCGTGTTAATCAATGATGCTTCCCAGATATGTAAAGGTTTCCACATCCTCCAAAGCTTCTCCATCAAGTGTAATTCGGTTGGTGCATGCTTTATTGTATCGGATAATCTTGCTTTTCCCTTTGTGTGTATTGAGACCTACTGCTTCTGAGGCTGCTGCTACACTGGTTGTCTTCTCCTGCATTTGTTGTTGCGTGTGTGATAGAAGGGCCAGATCATCTGCGAAGTCTAAATCGTCAAGCTACATCCTAACCGTCCACTGTATCCCATTCTTCCTTCCAGTTGTTGACGTCTTCATGATCCAATCGATCACCAGGAGAAAGAGTAAGGGTGAGATTCAGCAACTTAGCCTAACACCGGTCTTTACCTCGAATGAGTCTGTGAGTTGTCCTCCGTTGACGATTTGGCAGTTTAATCCATCACAGGAGTTTCGTATGATATTAACTATCTTCTCAGGCACGCTGTAGTGTCGAAGAAGCCTTCATAGTGTTGTCCTGTCCACGCTCTCAAATGCTTTCTCGTAGTCAATGAAGTTGATGTAGAGTGATGAATTCCATTCGATTGATTGTTCCACAATGATACGTAGAGTTGCGATTTGGTCTGTACACGATCTATCCTTACGAAATCCAGCCTGTTGATCTCGAAGTTGGGCGTCTACGGAATCCTTCATCCTGTTTAACAATACTCTATTGAAGACTTTTCCTGGTATTGAGAGAACAGTGATGCCCCTATAGTTATCGCACTTGCTGAGATCGCCTTTCTTTGGTATTTTGATCAGAAGTCCATTTTTCCAGTCTATTGGTACTTGTTCTTCGTCCCAAATCTTACTGAAGAGGATGTGGAGTATCTTGGCAGTTGCTGCTACATTTGCTTTCAGTGCCTCTGTCGCGATGTTGTCTGGTCCCGCTGCTTTGCCACTCTTGATTTGTCTGATGGCCATGCTGATCTCTTCAATTGTTGGTGGGCCAACATCGATTGGGAGGTCTGTGGGTGCTGCTTCGATGTTGGGTGGGTTCAGTGGAGCTGGTCGATTCAAAAGTTCTTTGAAGTGTTCTACTCACCCGTTCCGTTGTTCTTCAATGTTGATGATTACCTTACCTTCTTTGCTTTTCACTAGTCTTTCTGGCTTACGGTAATTTCCAGCAAGTTTCTTTCTTGTATCATACAGTTGTCTCATTTTTCCCTCTCTTGCAGCCTTTTCCATCGTCATTGCTGAATCTTCCACATATTTACGTTTGTCGGTTCTGATGCTCCTCTTCACTTACTTGTTTACCTCTGTGTATTCGGCTTGTGCCTTGACTTTTTCTGCTCTTGTTCAGCTGGTATTGATTGCTGCCTTCTTGTTCCTCCTTTCTTCAATCTTATCCAGTGTATCAACAGTGATCCATTCCTTGTGGTAGTGCTTCTTGTGGCCCAGAACTTGATGACATGTTGAAGTGATTGCCTCTTTTATACCTTCCCAGTTGCTCTCCATAGTAGTTACCTCTTCATTGAGTAGATCATGAAAGGCCTGGAACTTATTGTTTAGGGCTATCTTAAATTTATTGAGTTTATCAGCATCTCGGAGAAAGGCCGTATTAAACTTTTGTGATGTTGTCCGCGCCGTTGTCCAGTGCTTCTTAAGTTTTAGTTTCATCTTGACGACCAACAAATGATGATCTGATGCTATATCAGCTTCTCTCTTGGTTCTCACATCCTCCATCGTCCTCCTGAACTCTTTTATGATGCAGTGTTTACCTCCTAATATGTACCTTGAAGCCTGGGCATTAACACGATGTGTAAACTAAGATGTTAGTTAGTTAAATGTTATCATCATGGAACCCTGGCCTCAAGTTTTATACTAGTTGGAACTATTCAGCAATGTGTAGCTGCAATATTTAGGGAAAAGTATATACTCTGTGAGATTTAAACTCATATCATCCAGTCTCATAGCCTGAGACTTTATCATTGAATAGTTAGAGTCCTGACTGGTGAACGGGACTGAGATATTAACATTAATTTATCACTGAATGGTAACTCGTCCTGTGGTTATTCATCCCTTGATTAGTTCAGCACAAAGGACTAAACAAAGATGACGTTGGTTATCATTCAGTAATCAATCAACGTAAAGTCGATTTAATATGGAACAAATGTAAAATAAAAAGGTAATTAAAGATAATTGTCATTCACCATATTCATTATCGGTTGATTTTAATATACTTTACAAATCTTTAAAAGATTGGTAACTGACTAAAATTCACATACACATGAAAGGACAGAAAAGTTAAAAAACTAATGCAATAAGCAGTAGATAGTGAAATTAAAAGCATCAATCAGTTTTTTAAACTGTTTTCTTGTTCTGTTGGATGGTGTTTCATCTTCTGTCTGAGAAATTAAAAATGCCTATATAAAACTAAAAGCTAATCACACAGTTTAGTCGTTGATAAAGATTGGTGAGGCATTTCTCTTTAGTTCGTTATTGTGGGGAAAATATCTCACTAATATCAATGCTGACTGTAACATTAGTTTAAATCCCACGTGAAAAATCATTAAGAGTTCATGCGACTTTTTTTGTAGTGTAAACTAGGAAAAAACAGGGATCTGGGACTTTTTGTAGATTATTTCCATCAACTTCATATCAAATCATTGTCAAAACAGGATTTGTATATTTGTGTTTTGTGAGCTATATTTTCTAATTATACAAGGCTTTAATTGTTCAGAATATAACCACCAGTGTCTACCTCATGTAGAAGTGAGGTTTCTACTTATGCCGCAGTCATCAAAGCAGCTAGTCCTCATAGCCTTGTAATCAATTGTCTTCGCAATCCTTTTGAGTTTATTGTTTATCTGACCTTTGACCATGTGACTGACTGATGTTTTTTATATGAATTGATAGATCGGGTCTAACTCGATGTGTTTACTGATTACAAATTGATCTAAAAACCATGCTTCTAGGAATTCTCTAGCTTCCTTGGAGACTGTTCGATCCGGAATTCTAACGGATTTGCAAATTACTATATGTTCACTTGTCTAAATACATTAATATCAGTGATATTGTTTCATTTCACCTAACGGCTAATCTTTTTTACGTGAACGGGTTTTCCGCTTTGTTTAATGTATTGTCTCTATCAGTTCTTGCATCTATCTCATTCCATTACTGTTGTTTCGTTTACAGATTCCCGTGAGTTTCAGAGCTGTTATCATGGCTTCTAAGATACTTTTCAAATATGATACGATGGTCTATTTCTTGATTTCCTAGGCTACGTTTATTGGTATGTCGATTCTTTAGACACCTTTTATGTTATTGTCTGTGTGGCCATTTTTAGGAAAAAAACGGAAAAAACTACCTTCTTCAGATTTTCACATAGTGAGAGATCCAAATTGGGTCTTATGTCTTCTAAAAAGTATATGTGCACGGTTTGTTTTTGTGCTCTGGTGTATTATTGTAGTGAACAAGAACATGAGTGGGAACAATCGAATGAATTTGATACGAAAATTACAGACTGTCTCACTAAAATCTGACAACAATACAGTAAATAGTTAATTTACAAACTATCAGTCGATTGTCTCAATCTTGACCATTCCTTCAGCAAATATCAGTCCATAGTCTCCAATTATTATTGTTCATACATTTTCATACCAATTGCGTCCCGTACCCGTTCTCTCCTTATCGATCTACTGAAATACATTCAATGCCCGACCATCGTTATATACTACTTGTGTGGATATAAGTAGGCCACACCACATTATTAGTATTGTAAATTCAATCCATTTTGCTTGGTTTTCCCTTTAGGGTTCCTTTGTTTGCTTTTTTTGATTAAAACATCCACATATGTTATTTTCACTCATTGGAATCAATGCTGTACACCAACTCTAATATGAACTATATCTAATATCATATGGTTTAATAGAAATAAATTTTTGAATAATTATGTTTGCTGAACCTTGGTGCTGACTTCCAGTGATCAATTGTCATACATAGAAAAATGAGATTTTCTTATTTTTAAATTATTTCTTTAATTCATGCATATTAAATAACTGTGTTAGTGATAATTTTTTCCAAATTATTTGGTTGATCAAGATGTGTTCAATTAAAACAGATTCCTTGTGATCTAGTGGTAATCCTTTATCTTATTAGCACTTTCAAATAACCATTTTGCCCTCAGTCACTTATTGACTATAGTCTAGTATATTCTACAATATTACTACGGTCTTGTTGATTCATATTTTTCACTCACTCTTCTTCTTTTCTAACTTTTATACTGACTGAGTGAATTTTTATTATCAAAATTATTTATGATATTCTGTATATCATTTTACTAAACATTCACTTATAGACTAAACATAAATAGGTTAATGGCTGAACTTTACAGTCATTATTAAACTGAAGACATTGTGGTAAAGATGACTAACTGAATCCAACTTAATACAGAGAACGTCGATAAATTGTTATTTACAAAAAAGAAAAAAACGATCTCTTTAAATCGTACATTTACAATCGGAATTAATTCAATGGAATTCAATGAAATACTTAAATCAAATAATTACAGGTAAAAGAAGTGTAGATGACAATCCCTAGGAGAAATGTTTCCTTGATAGAAAATTTTAGTGCTAATAAACTTGTACATTACATCATTATTTCACAAGTTAACTAATATTATGAAATGATCTTATTCACGTAAATGCTAATATAATTCTTCTCAAATAAAAAAGGAGGCTAAACAATTGAAAATACATCTTACTGATCGATACAAAATTACTTTATTATGGTTGAAAATTCATTTTTAAATCAAATAAATAAGTAATTTTCATAGTTGAAATCATGAGTCAGTTGAAACTAGACCACCATCGAAAACCTGGAAGCACCAGACGGCCGTTTCCTCCTATTGTGGGACTCCTCAACAGTGCGCATCTACGATCCCGCCTCACGAGATTCGAACCCAGGACCCACCAGTCTCGCACTAGGGCACTTAACCGATATACTACTGAGTCGGCATTCAACGGTGTTAATGTCTAACCTCAACCAATCCACGAAGTTGAGCAACCGTTCACCAATTGTCTTCAGTGAGTTGATATCTCACAACGGACGTAGTTGAACTCCACTGGTCACTGCTTCTCACTAGAACTCCAGGAAATATCTCTTGAAGTCAGTCACTACTGAGCATATGATTATAATCAGAAGGGGCTTTTGTGGAGATTTCAGTATTTTCATAGTTGAAATCATGAGTCAATTGAAATAAATAATTATTTAACTTGGTCAAATTTGAACCGGATTATTAATATTTTATGTAGAATTTTATTGTTCGTTATAATGGTTGAATAATATACATTATAAAAATGAATTGCTTTTGTATTCAAATAAACGGTAGCATAATATAAATAAAAGTTGTAATAGTAATTACAGAAAATTGTAAGTTAGTCGGTGAGCATGATACCTAAAAAATACTTGTAATTACATGTACTGATTTTGGAACTAATTACCTAAACGTATCTATATCTCAAAGTAAGTCTACTTCTTTGACGCAGTTTAACTGTATAAATATAAGTTATTTCTTTTTACAGCTGGTTGTGTAATGTATGTTATCTGTGAAGAGGATGAAAGAATTTTTAATGAATACTTGAGTCTAAGAGATGTATCGGTGACTAATTTGAATTTCATTTGGTATATATAAGATATAACTTTAAATGAATATAACACCTTTCGTTGGAAAATGGAAACATTAAGAATTGTTTCGGACAATATTACGGAACATTTTTATTAAGTCTGTTTATACAAGAGACAATAACTTATCACTGTAATCTTATCAATCTTGATTTATTCCATATTCTTGTCAATCAATTAAAGCTTCACTTGCAAAATATTACAACAAAAGATTGAGTAACCGTGGATAAAAAATGTTAAATGTCAATTCATCAGCTTAATCAATGAACCGAAAAGTAAATTATTTGTATCATTTTGGAACGAACGTATAGAAATGTTAGTTCAACGGAATAACTCGTTTTTCATAATTTTCAAATACTTCTTATCAGTATTCTCACTAATACTGTCTAATTTGAACTATACTACTGAAATATTTACCACATTTCGTGTAATTAAAAGACAACAATAGGATCAACCTTTAGTTAAACTCTTTGTTTTAATAATCCATGAGCAGGGTAATAAGATAAGAAACAGCATTCATCTGAATAGAGTTAATGATTAGTATCGATTATGTTTTTAAATAACAACTGACTAATTAATGTATTCTCAGAAAGAATACGACTAAATTTGCGGAAAATTTCATTCAAGTCTAGATTTAATGTTGAAGGCTTAAATTTTTAATAAGTACTCCTATTGCATTTAAAGACAGTTTATCATAAATTTTTAGGAATATTCTAATCTATATACTTCTTGTGGTAACTAAATCCTTATTTTCTATTCTTTTTTCGATTTTGATAAAATAAAAATCATAAATTCCAGTCAGTTTTCTTCGGTTCTGATTTTGTTGTTGTTTTTTTTCTTATGGTACCACATTGATTTGTTTCGTAAAAATATCTTTTCCACATTTTTCTGACTACCACCTTCGCCATCAGTAACAGAGGCGGTAAAAACAACAACGAGACTATTGGGAAAGATGAGAAAAACACAAGTATTTTGGATAGGCAAAGGTTTCATGTGAAAAACTTATTTGTTGAATTTTTCAACTACCTGTAAGTTATGCTACGCAAAAATGTTCATTTTGACTCAATTATACGGATTCCTATGATACAGTATGAGATTTTGTAAGTGAGTACTGTAATGACTATAAAGCTAATCGTAATGTGACAATAGTTCATGAATTTATCAACTGTTGATCTAAGCCATGTTATTATATGCCATCTTCTTTGGTAGAGTCATTAGAATAGCCATAATCTATGATCAAAGACATTAAAAGGTGTGATTAGTAAACGGTTTCATTTGGAAAGTTATATTCACTAATGATAGTATACATCTTCAATCACGATATTGTTCTATACTCCTTATTTTTCAATTCTTTTAGTTTGTTGAATTATTTTCCTTATCAGAAGGGGTTTTGTGGAGATTTTAGTAATTTTATATAGTTGAGATCATGAGTCAATTGAAGCTAGACCACCATGGAAAACCTGGAAGCACCAGACGGCTGTCTTGTTCTATTGTGGGACTCCTCAGCAGTGCGCATCCACGATCCCGCCTCGCGAGGTTCGAATGCAGGACTTACCAGTCTCGCACCAGACCACTGAGTCGGCATCCAACGGTGTTTATGTCTAAGTCCAACCAATCCACGAAATTGCGCGACCAACTTGTGGTAATTTCACTTATACTGTTTACAAATGAATTTTTATAGCTGCCTTAAGCTGTATTAAATATAAGAAATTTTAAAGTAAAACTATCACAGTATTCACTGTTCTATCATTCCTGGTTATTACTGTTAATTTAAGTATTAAATTTCAAATCAAATTCCTTTCTTTTATTTCATCAAAATAGGTAATTGCAATGATGTATAAATCTTAAATAAGAAATAGAATGTATTTTTCTTATGTTCACATTTGTTCTCCCTAATGAATGGTTACTTTCTGTTTATCATATGAATTCAATGTTGGGATTATACCAAAAACACAATATCAGACATTCTATTTATTTTTGATAAAATAGGAAATATTTGCATCTTTTTATTTTGAATAAAGAAAAAAAGAATATTTCAAGTTAGTTGATCATTGATTTTTATAGCATAGATTTGAATATGTCACCTAGAGATTGTTAGCTCTATTTGATTCTGATTTTATATTATTCTTTAACCAGTCTAGTTGACTTAAATTCTTTTAATTTATCAAAATATTATTTTTTCGACGATTAGCTTATTATTTTATGACAGATAATCAAATGTAAATTTCTTAGTGTTTTGTAGAAAGTTAACTGTTCTAGATAAAAATATCCAAATAAAAGAATTTAAAGCATTAAATTCATTTGTATTGATTGTTTGAATCCAATGGTCATATGGATACAATAATTAAGTGGATAACGCGAAGCTCTTTGAAGTAAAAAGTACTGGGTTAGAATCTGGAGTGAACATCAACTTTGGAATGCAGATAAATCCAACTGATAAATCCCGAACAAGACGAAGTGTATGTCGTCGATTCCATCACCAGCCATCATTCATCTCTGGTTAAGAAACTGTAAATGTTTAATTTTGTTTACAACCCGAAATCCAGGAAATCAATTGTACAGTTAATTATATTCATATCATCAGACATGAAGAGACCGAGTTGTGTATGTGTGTGTGGGCGGGGGTCTGAAAAAACTATCGAAAAATTCAGATAAAACGACACATCTGTTCAGTTGATGCTCTTTGGCTTTTAGTGGGTCTCTTTTTCCAACTAATGTTGCTAAATAATTCAAAATAATTCATTTTCACAAATACCCCCATCCTATGGTATATACTTTAGTTTAATATGAGGAATTTCGGATAATGTGCGCGAGGTAGTGAATGGAATCAGGATGATTCAATAGATAACTAGATAAGTAATGTTTGATGTTTTATGTGAATTTTTGACTGATATCATCTTGATAAACAATCTTATCACAAGCACTTTACTAGGATAAAGATGTGTTCTGTAAACAAATCTTTTCTATTTAATTATTAACAAATTGTGACATTTATGTCTAGTATGTCAAAAATCAACATATGGACACATGAATAATATTTTGTTCATCTTGATTTATCTTTTATCTATTTCATCTTATATTGTGAATTTCAAATACCTGATTGATTGTTTGTTTTTGGTTTTTTATTTTTATTTACCATAAATAAATCAGTGATTACTGCAATGAATATTACTAAGCAAACAAATGAATATTCAATAAACTTAAAAGGAAATAATCACTGTTATTATTGAAGTGTACATATTTATAGAGTCAAATGATCGTGTTAAACAGATTAACGGTTGAATCAATATAAAATTTCACAAACAAGTGGCTATCAGGACTCAGTGGTCAAGTGGATAACGCGATGGCGTTTGAAGCGAAAGGTAATGGGTTCGAGTGCCAGAGTGAACATCAACTCTGAGATGTAGGTACATCCAGCTGACGGGTCCCAAATAGGACGAAGTGACGCGCGTCCTGGATTCCATTACTAGCCACTATCCATCTTTGCTTACCATGCTTGTGAATTTAGGCTATATCGAGGCAATACTCACAGTATGCACATATGCCAATTAGAGACTGACCAGTTGCAGTCCTAAAAACATCAATGGGAAGATTCAAACAAACAATACTAAGTCAATATAAAATTGTTTCAAATGGATTGTTTCATTGAGGAATATTTGTAGTTGAATTGAAACTATTAACTTTCAGATCATAAATCTTTGAGAATATTTCTTGTTTATTTATACTACTATTTATTGAGATAGTTAAATTGGAATTTTAATATAAAAAAATATAGTAAGTTTCAAAGGAAATGTAATCAACTGAAAAAGATCAAATTGTTTTTGTAGAATAAAAAGAAATTCAACGACCTTTAATTTAAGTATAAATAACAATAAGAAACGATTAGACAAAGTGAGGGAGAAGACAGAAAAATACATTAATTTATTGCTAAAGAGTAAGGTGAAAATGATTGAAAGATGCATCTCATTAATGGGATTACTGAAACAGATAGCAACAGATTTCCCTGATATTACTGTTTTAAAGAAGCTGAAAATATTATTATGCTGAATGATACTGAGTATCATAAAATTAATAACTGTTGTCTGGTTATCCATCAATATTTTACTATAAGTTGTAATCACAAGGTGATTAATGTCTCGATAAAATTCTAAATAATGTATATTGATACCTAAAAGAAAATTGGGTATAGCAATGAACAGATTTATATCGTGTTATTTCGGATCCCAATAAAAACACCTTGATGTAGATCAAGGATTATGAGTCCTTAATATTTTTACTTGAATACTCGAAAAATTAACATAATCACAACATCAGTTATCTCATTCTAATCTACTCAATTTACATTTGAAATAAATATATCTGAGGAAAAGTATGCTCTCTTTAAAATAGTAAATAATCCTTTAAACAAGAATGAAACATGGAAAAATCAAATGTGTTTTTTACAGTTAGTGTTTTCAATGATCCAACAACATATTTGTTATTCATATGGAATACAACAGTTTTTATGCTAAATATACAAGCAAGCTCGTCGTTTGACTAATAAACAAGGGAAATGACAAATAAGATTATATTCTGCGTAAAACTTAGACAACAGACTTTGACGATAACAAGTATTACTTTTTTGCAGCGTGCATAACTTTGACATTTACTTATCAAAAAATTCAGCCGCAACCCCGTTACAATTTTGTTACTTGTAATTTAATTATGGGAAACAGACAATTAATTATGAATACTCTGAGAGAACAAAACCCCATCAAATTCATCCACCTGAGCCACCATCTCAAGATCTTAAGTAATCAGATATTTTTTGAAATTGGGTGATTTTTATAAACTTCTATTAATTTGAAGGTCAATTTATCACGAGATGACATCTGAAAATCGATTGAAAACTAGAGGGAAAGTACTTTATTCTACATTGATACTGTTTATTCATGAGCATTCACAACTCTATAAAGAATAAAAGCAAGAACGATCACTGAGAGCATAATGTTATTGTGATACTTTATAAAATTTTAATGACATTCGTTCCAAAGTTCAAACAGTTTACGGTAAGATGTTCAATATCATCGAAGATTCACTGTCTAAGTGACAACTACATTGATCATACGAGTCATTTACTCTAACTAGAACTTTGAGAGTATTATCCCGAAGTCAGTTACCAGTGATTTGGCATTGATTATTTACTTATATGGCTTGGTGATAATCAGCACTGTTGTCGACTCATGAAAACTAAACGAAAGGAGATAATAATCAATGTTTACTAAAGTGATGCCATTTAAGCATATACATACATATACACAAACGTAAATATTACAGCATTACGTGATAATTAACAATAATAGTAGTATTAGTAATGGTATTAAGAATAGTAATAGTGTATCAGTTTTATTTCTCGGATAAGAATATTATATATATATATACTCATAAAACGAAAATCTCATCAAGGGTTAGATACTCATGAAGTGGCGCTTAAACAAGAAAAAAGTTATTGAGATACAGGACCGAGAAATAAATGGTTAATTTACATATATATGCGCATATGTATGCTTATGTATGTGTATAATTTTGTCTGTTTATCAATATAATCAATGTTGCGTAATCTATTGATTTATTGAATCTGAAGAATATATATATATATATATCGCAGGTGTGATAATATCGATGACAGTAGTGTATATGAATATGAATGTGTATTAGATGCAATAGACTATGTATGTTTAGATGAATGCTTCATTGTATGTTCATGTGTGACTCCTGATTTGGCAGTAAACTAATAAATGACACCGACCGTCGTCTACAGTATCAGCAGGTATACGATATTCTTTCTGAACAAATAATACTTGGTAATATGGTTGTTTTCACTGAATGTATTGATTTTATACCGTATTGTAAATTTTGAAGTAAAATATTAGGTGTAAAAGGACGGAAAACAAATCGAAAGAAAGTAAAAAGTTTCCCAATTATCCGAATTGAATGATAAAAAAAAGATTTAAATGCAGACGAGTAAAGGATAGAAAGGACAACGTATTATTTAAATTATTCCTCTTTGACTTATTCTGCTTGTTCTCAATCGTTCAGAAAATGATTGTGTAACAAACAGGTAAAGTTTAGTGATAGCATGTGCAATTTCTACATCACCTTTGGATATTGTCACATGAACAGAAATTAGAATATTCATAGGGGCTGGTAATTTACGAAGTAGGCGAACTTCAACACTGCCAATATGTGAACGACTTGGTTGTAGCTATAATTAAAAAATTGAACAAGAAAAACACAGTTTCAATAAGTAGATCAATTCAGTTAACTTCAGTGAGATTACAAATAGTGTATGAATAAAAAATATAATCATAAATAATAGACAAGTCTTCTAATCCCTTTTCAGCATGGATATACATTATTCTTTGGGAAACTGAAAAGATCTCACGACGAAGTCGTAGTAGTTAGGAGTCCAGGAGATAAACTACTGACAAGATAAATGCATGAATATAACAGGACACATACTTATCTTTATTAATTTTTCAAAAAAAAATTTTCCACATAAAATAGAATACCGATAACTTTAAGAATAGACATAAACTTCACATAGTTCAGCAATACATATAGAAAAAAAACATGATAAATATAAGAACCGCACTGGATTAACTGACATTCTTTCACTACCTCATAATGAATTTCCTTTAATGAGTGGGCCTTTATTTTAAGAATAATATCTCCAAAGAGGATATGGGTGAATACTGATTAGAAACTAAAATTTGATGGAAAAGCATTCTGAAATAAATGCATTCTTATTAATTATTTAAATAACTGACACAGAAATATCTGAAACAATTACTGACCGTAACAAATGAGAAAACAGAAATGAGAGACTTCATTTCCGATTTATGTACTATTATAGGTTCCTAGTATATCTTAAGTTTATTCTTTGGCTAACTGCTAACCAGTCTAAAAATCCACGATTTTTGGCGTGTTGCCAAAATCGTTTCGAATGTCAACATATAAGTCATTTTTAATTCATGAGTAATATATAAAGTTGTCTCGAAAAGACAATTAAATATTATGAATTCTTTATTTATTTTCAGAATATATATGTATATATATAATTACTATTGAATAATGAGAAATCAACTATTATTAATTAACCATTTTTACTAATCTTAGTGAGCTACAAATTTCTCGAGAAACTGGTGATTGTGTTTCACTTATGAGAGATCGTCAGCTGACAATTTTGACATCAGTATTTATATTGATTAATGCACGTTTATTTATCTGTCGATCAATAATAAGAGTGATCGATTATAATTGAAAAGTGTAAATCACTAAACCCTAATATTCATCACTCATAGATTATGTGTTGATGAAAGTTTATATTCACATGTCCCATTGTATATATACATAATTATTATTAATCAGCGGTCGATGACTGTGGCGTTTGATTTAAACTAAAGCAATGGTTTGAATTAACGAATCAAATTTAGCCTTGACTTCGAAGCAAAATAATGTTGAGTGGTGTTTGAGGTGGATTCATCGTTTGTTTATCAATAGATTTTGAGCCTTGAAATTATTTTACAATAATCCGTTCATCCTTCTCAAATCATATTTTCTATGAGTAAACTTCTTTAGAGCAACTGGTGCTGATATTGTTTCTAGCACACTGATATTTGTATTAATAGTGTCATTTCTTTTTGCTAATATGGCGTGCGGAATTGAACCGATACACATATGTGCCAGGTTCTACGTCTCCTATGGCTGACAGATTGATCAGTTCAAAAACGGACATGAATGATGTTAAGTGGTTGGAAATAGGTGGTAGAAAATTCTGGACCCAGGTCTCATGGTCCCGGGTACTCGTTATGAAGGCATGCCTGCAATCTTGAGTGGGTTGCTACTCGTAATGCTTTTCGAACCCACGTTATACAGATTCCCAGTTTTCGACATTGGCATTGCTGATAATGATCGACAAACTTCAAACTTAGATCTAGAGTTTCCTGTTGATTACTTCTAATCGCCAAGCATTTTAGCATTGTTTACGTGATGTCGCTCCATTGTATCTAGTGTTCATATTGTAACTTGTCTATCAAATTCAGCAAACACTAAAGGACTAGATAAATATTACATTAGATAATACTTATTAATCAGTTATTTGTAAAGCTAAACAATATTTAAGGATATTTATCAATAAGATTTTTCGTAATGTATGTACTTCTGTCTGTGCAAAAGAAATTCCATGTACTTTGCAATAGTGCTTTGGATACGTAACTGCAGAGATAACCATCGCATCCAAGTAAAGACTACTAAATTTTTGGTTTTCCATGATTGATGTCAGTTTGAAGTTACTGAAATGACTTCAAACTTAAGACAGTTACCTAACACTTTCTATTGATATAATTCTAAATACTTTGGTTACTACCCATGTACCATTTTCCACCAGTACGAAATCTAAACAAATATTATGCCCAGTGTTTACAGAAAATATTTTATTAGATTAGCCTGATGAAAGGTGAATTAAAATGTTGATTCACCATATAGAGTTTTCATAGAATGATATAACAATTAAGCAAACTCACAAATATTCTTGTACATGATTTGTTGCATTTGCTTCGGCATAAATATGTGAAGTGAACAATGCGTGGGTAAAACACCTGTTACTGAAACTATTGAACGACAAGTTAAAAGATGGATATCTGTGAGTGTTTACATCCTTTTCAAAATTTTATATGGATTTCTTATTTCTTATTGAACAATAAAATAACTGATGTAAAACGGTTGGACAAGATCTAACTAGGAAGAAAAGAAGACATTGATATGGATTTTTATATGGCTTACTTACTTATTACGCTTGTTACTCTCACCGTAGCATAGTCTGCCAACCAGCACTCTCCAACCCACTCTGTCCTCGGTCTATCTTTCTAGTCCTATCCAATTTCTGTTCATTTTCCACATGTCTGTCACCATTTCTCGGCATAATATGTTCTTTGGTCTTCCTCTTCTCCTTTGACCTTCAGGAGGGCTTGTCTTGTGACTCAGTTGGGTGATTTCCTCAATGCGTGTCCCATCCACTTCCAGCACTTCTTCCTGATTTTTTCCTCTGCTGGATGGAATCTGGTCTGTTCTCTCCCACAATAGGTTGTTGCTGATAGTATCTGGTCATCGGATCCGAAGTATTTCGTGTAGACGACTGTTAATAAACACCTTCAACTTTTGGATGATGGCTTTCGTAGTTCTCCAGGTTTCCGCCCCACACTGTTGAACTGTCTTGACATTTGTATTGAAAATTCTGATCTTGGTGTTGGTTGACAATTGTTTTGAGTTCCAGATGTTCTTCAGTTGTAAATATGCTACTCTTGCTTTGCCGATCTGCGTCTTCACATCTGCATCAGATTCATCGTGTTCATCAATTATACTTCCCAGTGTTGTAAAGGTTTTCACATCTTCCAAAGCTTCTCCGTCAAATGTGATTCGATTGATGCATGCTGTATTGTATCGGAGAGTCTTGCTTTCGACTTTGTGTTTATTGAGACCTACTGCTTCTGAGGCTACTGCTACACTGGTCGTTTTCTCCTGCATTTGTTGTTGCGTGTGCGATAGAAGAGCCCGATCATCTGCGAAGTCTAAATCGTCCATCTGCATCCTAGTGGTCCACATTTTGTATGCCTTTAGGCTATTTATTCATAAACAGTCATCATTCGACAGTATCATATGGTTTTAGTTGGGCGAATGACTAAATATTTATTTATTTACCGTTTAATTTGTTACCTAATAAAGTATTCATCTGTCTCTAATTAACAATAGTGAAATAAGTTTGTTTTTTAATAATTATTCTAAGGAAATTGTTATTTCTACATTTGATGTACTTTTATATTTTTAATTCCCTAAACATTCCGACTTGTATTATTTATGTTTTCTGTTTTCTTTCCTTTCTCATTATTTTTTATTTTCCCCACTAACTAGGCTTAAATTGTTTTCTTCATCAAATTGTATCCAGTTGTATGTGACATTAAATATAAACTTTGAAGTAGTGTTTTTACAAAAAACATAAATATCTTGAATTCGACCTCATATAAATTCGTGGCTTCACGGTGCTCAGACGCTCCAAAATTAGAGAAGTAAAAGCCAAATGCTTCTTATTCTTTAAATGATCTTTGTATTCAGTAGCTCTTCACGAGACGCCTACTTATTTTAGGTTAAAAAACTGCTTTTGTACAACAATTTGAATTATATTAATATGCCACTTATATACAAAATGACTAATGAACTAAATTTCCTACAAATTATTGTAGAAAAACGTTGAATCATTCAAATTCGGATTGATGTGAATTCGCATTGAAGATATTAAGTGATGATTGCTATTATTTAGAATGAATAAGTATTACAATAAACGACCATGGGATCAGGACTCATATCTCTATGACCCATAAAACTTAGGTTTGCTTGTATATGTGGTTGTTAATCTACCCAGTGAACCACATATTGAAAATTATTTCCAGATCGTCTGGAATCCTTAATTATTCTCACCTGTCAAATTACTTCAAGAAACAGCGTTTTCCAATCCCTTTATTCTTCATGAGTCAACTGTTTTTTACCTAAACCTGATAACTTATTATTATTTTAATGTCATTAAAAAGTGAACGAATTTAGACTTAAAAGTACATACTATTTCATTGATCATTAGAGATTATTGGCTAATTGTTGATTCCTACTTGAAAAACACATTTAAGTTATGCTTCAAAAAATGCTCACTGAATTTTATCCGTAGTGGAATTTCCAATATAGGTATTTATAAGCTATTCAATCACCTTACAAATAGTTTATATTGTTCCCATAATTCCCTGTTCTTATGAATATTGAATAATATAACTAACAGTTGTTGCTTACCTATGTATCATAATTAAAATCATCAATGGGAAGATTCAAACAAACAACTTAAACTTCACCTCATTGCACAAGCAAGTGTCTATCAGGACTCAGTGGCCGAGTGGATAACGCTATGGCGTTTGAAGCGAAAGGTAATGGGTTCGAGTCCTAGAGTGAACATCAACTCTGAGATGTAGATACATCCAGCTGACGAGTCCCAAATAGGACGAAACGCGCGTCCTGGATTCCACTACTAGCCACTATCCATCTTCGTTTACCATGCTTGTGAATATAGGCTAAAATCATAGATGGTTTTTCACTGTAATTGTTTAGTGTAAACTATATTTATTACATAGTAGATCCAAATCGAAGTAATCTAATCTAATGCGCATACATATGCATAAATTCAAACATTGATTTTCTTGAGCCAAAACTTACATAGGAAGACATTTAAATTAAAAACTACAGTAATGAATTGTATATTAACTTCATGCCAGGTCAAATAGAAAACGTGATATATACCCTACACATTTGTATCTGAAATATTTAAATAATTTTGATATTAGTGTATATTAACGCATAGACACACAGATTTAATGTTTAGTTAGTTTCTGTCATCGATAAAATGATGGGATTATTAGACAAGTAGATAAACGAAGGTTGTTTGAAACCATTCAAGAATATATATTTTAAGTAGTATAAATTCAAAAAATAAAAACGAACATAAATATATTTAAAATTCATGATATGTTGTAAACATAGAATGCAAATAAAGACTAATATATGTAAAATACTTGTATGAAGAAATATGCGTAAAAAATTATTTTTAACTCGTCAACATGAGTCATTACTAACCAATATTAGTTATACAAAGTTAAATGATCTTTAATAAAAGAAGTAACATAAGAGATAACAATAGTTGTACTACGATTATTAGGTAGTTTCAATGACGATGACATTGTTCATCACAATAAGTTTGAATACTGTGAGTAATTTTCCGTAAAGTGTAATAAAAGGCTGTCATAAATCCCTAATTGTTGTAAACTTCAGTTGTAAATATTCAAATAATTGTAATGAGACAAGTTTTTATAACGACAAGTAATTGCGTCTGACCACTAGCTGCAAAACCTTTAGGTTAATTCATACAAAATATAGGTTAGTTAAGGAGTTACAGAGCATGGGTTCTTTTCGATTCTTTTTTCTTCCACTCCGAGCTTTTTGCTTAAGGGTTCGAGTATTTAATATGGCACAGAACGTAAGCATCTTAAAAAAGGTCAGCTGTAAATAATATAGTCAATGAACATCATTTGAGTAAAACAGAACTCAATTGAAAAAAATTGTTCCATTATTTGAACATCTTGAAAACACTTAGTATTGTTTGTTTGAATCTTCCCAATAATGTTTATGACTACAACTGGTCAGTCTCTTATTGGCCATATGTGTATACTGTGCTTATTGCCTCGATATAGCCTTAATTCACAAGCATTATAAGCAAAGATGGATAGTGGCTAGCAGTGGAATCCAGCACGCGTATTTCGTTCCATTCTTGACTCGTCAGCTGGACGTACCTGCATCTGAGTTGATGTTCACTAAAGGACTCGAACCCAATATCTTTCGCTTCACTCAGTGAGTGGATAACGCGATGGCATTTGAAGCGAAAGGTAATAGGTTCGAGTCCTAGAGTGAACATCAACTCCGAGATGCAGGTACATCCAGCTGACGTATCCCAGCTAGGACGAAACGCGCGTCCTGGATTCCACTACTAGCTACTATCCACCTTTGCTTATCTTGGAAACAGTTGACAACAGTAAGCCATCAGCTTATTATTGTTAAAACTACAAATAATTTCCTCTATATATGTGTTTATTATGCTCAACTGTAAAGTCTTACATTTTAATGTGCAACTTGTTTAATGAGTGTAAGTTTATAAACTTGACTCTTAGCCACATTATTTGTGTGAATGACATTGATACTACCAAACGTACTATAGTTAGGTAGGTGGAGTAGGATTAGAACCTCTTATTTACTGTTTGTGTTGTTTAATTAGTAACCCACCGTTCTTATGCACAAGACAGAAGATATTGAATGACGGACAGGTATTTTTAGGTTATCCTGTGCCTCAACAGTATAAAAGTATTTAAAGTACAGTGTTTTATCGTGTACATTCTATTTATTCAGTTATTTCTTCCCACTGGTGATCGCTATATATCTGAATGAGTGTGCTTTTACTGCACTTAATTTCTGTTATACATTAATTTAATCGTACCAAATTATTTTTCAGTTAATCATGTTGTGATCTAATTATTTTTGTTGTAAATCTAAATACTACCACTCAAGATATCAGTGTCATTTATTAATTGAAGAGAATAATAAATTATGTTCATTTAGTTCTACTATGTTGGTCATTATTGATCTGAATAAAATTTTTGGATAAATCGGTTCAATATTTCTCGTACTTTTCAAAAACGGACTATGCAACTAATATTTGTTTTATTTTATTGATAGTGATTCTCTTCTATTTAAACAGATTAAATTAAACTCTTTGACCATTTGTTACTAATTAGTGTGTTTATGGTATTGGTTTATCGTATAATTATACTGATTTCATAATGAGGATACTTATCACTTATTGTTAGGAATAAACTTAAGCCAAGTGTTTGTTATAACTTAGAATTTTGACTCCATTTTTATATGTGAGTTAATATATTGATCTTTAGACTTGATGATTTTTAGTTGGATTCATTGTAGAATTTGGGACGCTAAGTTGTTGAGAGCTTCATAAAAGAGAACAATATTTATTCCGTGAATTTTTGTCCATTATTTATTGATAAGTTGGTAATTTCCAACCACTGGATATACAGCCAAGTTTCATTTAAAATTTAAATATTATTACTATTAGGTATACTTCAATTTTTCTTCCATTTTGGGTTTTCGTTTAAATGGTTAACACTTTTCTAGATCAGGACATCAAGTAGAAATGACAGTTGAGAAACCAAAATATTTACTGACAAGTAAAGAATATTGTATTATGTACACTGAAGTGCTAAGAGAATTATGTTGACTATTTTTCTTAATTTTACACTGCCAAAAATTTGATTCTGTGTTCGTTGTTTTGTGGTTAAAAGCTTTGAGTTTCTTATGAAGTTTACAGCTGTATGAGGTTAAGAATGTATTACAATAATGACGATCAATTATTAAGGGACTTATTTAAATCCTCCAGAATTTCCCATTAACTACGTTTTATTATTATTATTAAGTTAATTATTTAGTCAATAAACTTAACAGTACAATAATGTGACTATTTGAGGGTTTTCATCACAAACTGACGTCATTAGAGAAACCAATGAAAACGAAAAAACAATTGTTACGTTATGGAAACGTTTACCAATGACTGTCCGATTTCGAAACCAGTATTCTAAATTCATATTAGTGTACCCCGATACAGTGGTTAATGTTATTTCATATAAAGTAATCAATGATAGCCTTCTTAGTGCTTCCTAAGTTGATTCGGAAGTCCTTGACTCCTGATTAAAACTTTGGGAAATTCATCTTGATGTTAATTATATATGACTGTATGCTTGTTGTTAGCTAAGGAGTTTTGATGAGGAGTTTGTACAATTTGAAAATTTCAGTACAATCCACAACTCCATAAAGTGAAGTGAATATTTAACATTACTATCGTATTGTCAACTTGAGATTATTACACTCAGACAGTGAAAAAAGCCAGCCTCCAAAGGTGCTTTTGCATTATATTTTACACTAAAAGCAAACTTGTTTTTAAAGTTTGTCTACTTATTTGAGAAATAGTTAGTAGAGATGAAAAAATAGATTGAGAATGTATTTGTAGTAGTTTTAAATATCTCAACTTAAATTTTTCTGAATATTTCAGCAGTCCCGTTCTAAACCTGACAAATATTCAAATGGAGAAGTAAAATTTGTTGAAAGTTCTTACAAAAGGGAATATGACCAGACAGTATACACTGAATATGATATGAATAGTTTAGAGGTTTTATGATGTAATATATCTGTTTATTCATTCATATTGGAAAGCTGCAGTATAAACATTGATTTATTAAGCATTTAAGCTATAACGTTTGTGCAGATTATTTAGTCTGAACTGTAGTTTATATCACAAACTAATATCAATGACGAAACACTGAATATCTGTTTTGTCCTAAATAGAAATTTCTTTACAGTGTATACTCGCGAGCATGCACAAGATTGTTATACACGTTCTTGAATATGCACAGTAATTTCACTCCACTGAGCAGAAATCCACCGATTTACATTATTAACCTCAGTTAATTTGTATAATCTTAATATGTATTAATAACTTCCTTCCTAAAAATTTTAAACTTGATCGGTCACGAGTATAACAGAAATATTGAATGAACTCTGTGTTTGGACATTGTTCAAAATGATCTTCAAAGTGAATAACCGTATCACATGCTCAAATAAAAATTCATTCATACTACACTTGATAAAACTTGATATGAAATATTACGATTTTTCACTAATGACTATAATGAGCTTTTAGTTAATTTAAATCTTCTAAGATTATTTCAAACGTTGTTGTTGATAAACTTCACAAGTAATTATTCATTTACATAACATGAACTTCTCTTCCTTGATCATTGGGAAACTGTTACAAAGTAGGGATTAGAATGCTTTATAAATTAGAAGGGGTTTTGTGATTTCAGTATTTTCATAGTTGAAATCATCAGTCAATTGAAGCTAGACCACCATGAAAAACTTGGAGGCACTGGACAGCCGTTTCGTCCTATTGTGAGACTCCTCAGTAGTGCGCATTCACGATCCCGCCTCATGAGATTCGAACCGAGGACCTACCAGTCTCGCACCAGAGCACTTAACCGACAGACCACTGAGCCGGTTCTGTGGTACTTTATACTTTATGAATTACATTAAAGCTAGTCTGTTAATTGAATATTTATTATACAGGAAATAAAAATCAATAATGAAAGTAATTTTAGCCCAATGTATGTCTAAGATATTCATATAAGTATTTAAAACATTGAACTGATACAAGAGTTTGAATGTACAAAATAACTAAAGGCTAAGATAATTATCACCAATAAGTTGTAAATTATTAGTGAGAAGAGTTAATCAGAATGAATTTGAAGTATTTTATTTAAATTTGAACTTGTGTTCTGTTACTTCTGCTAAGTCAAGTATTATCAATCTCTTTAACTTTCTTAACTATTCACACTACCATCATAATATTAGATTTAACACTAAGGATTAACTAATTAAGGGAAACTCAATACGATCTGGTTGTATCATTGAGATTAATGTAGCTTTTCCATTAATTCTGCAGTAAAACAAAATCTGCACGCATAACTTTAAACACATCGGACAAGTGAGTCATGATGGTTGACATACATCTATAAAAGATAGTAATAATGTCGTGTCTCAAATCTCTACAGTTAATTAATTTACCTCATTAAAGTAATCAAGTCATAAAGGTATTTTCTTTTTATTTCAGGACTAATTTTTTTGTCTGTAACTATAACTTAGTTTTGTTCATTCGGAAGTAGCAATGTAGTTCATGTTATGTGTTTTTCTATGACTAACATTAGGTCTAAAAAGGATATAGAAATAAGTACACTAGATGTTTCGCCTTTGCTTCATCAGATTGTATGACAAGGATACATTGTACTATATAGTGATATCATTAAATCACTATTACAGTCTATTTGCCCAATTGCGAAGCTGGATATTTGATTTCCACCGATGTCATGTCATATTCTTCCAGATTAATTCAAGTATATTATAAGTTCATTTAAATCTGTCGGAACATTAAGAAAACATACTATTCTATCGTAAAATGGAGTTGAATTTCTGGAGAAGAATCAGTTGACTCAAGATTTCGAATGCGATACTGACTTTTCTTTATTGATTATTTAAAACTAAGCAAAGTGAAGAGAAGTAGATTACATTTGTAAGTTATGTGGTTAGCACCTAAAACTCAATAATATATATCACTGGTCACTTAAAAATCAGTGATTCGTGAAAATAATTCAAGGATTGTTTAATTGAACAAATTAGAAAAAAATTTTATCCTTTGGAACTTCAGATCCACATCTATGAATCAGATCACTGTCGTTTAATTGGTGTTATTACAAGTTACTATATTAAAACGGCACTGATCTAGTTCATTTTCTACGTGTCTTCAAGACTTTATTAATGAAAATGCTTTATTATGTTTCGGTAAATTGTTTTTATATGTAAATCTTAGGGGGAAAGACGTTTTAATAATTGTGTTTGTTATCGAAGATCAATCTAGATAACTTCTATGTTATGCTAGCAGTATCTACGAGGTGCAAGAATAATAGATTACTGTATTTTCCATTATGGTTAAATAATCTGTTTCATATCAGTAGTTTTAGTGAACTAAACCTCATTAGGACAAATCGACAACTATACCAGTCTACTAATTATATATATCGTATAAATCTCCATCAAAATTTGGAACTTGATAATAAACTAATGATTATCAGAAGGGGTTTTTGTGCAGATATGGTATTTTCACAGTTGAAAGCGTGAGGCAATTGAAGCTAGACCACCAGGGAAAATCTGGAAGCCCTGGACGACCGTTTTGTCCTATAGTGGGACTCTCACGGGGCGAGGTCGTGGATACTCACTGCTGAGGAGTCCCACAATAGGACGAAACGGCCGTCCAGTTCTACCAGGATTTCCTTGATGGTCTAGCTTCAATTGACTCACTCTTTCAACTATAAAAAACTGATGATTATTTTTTTAATTATAAATCTAATTTATTCAGCACTGAATTTCAGTAAATTTTGAGTAAATATTATTCTTATTTAAATTTTTCCACTTATATTAATGAAGAAATAATTTATCATTCAAACGAGGAAAAACCAATTTTCTTAAGTTTTGATTTTTTAAAAAAAACAATAGTGAATTTACCTCATTAGTTAATTAACTAATTAGTTTTTTATGAGATATAGGTATATGACTTTTATCGATAGTAACTAGTGTATGTTCCTGTATCTCCAACATAGACACATACCAGTACACATACATAGTACGTATACACTCATAGATAAATAGAGAATCTCATTTTATTGAATGGGTGACTTAACAGTGTACAATCAAAATACACTTTGAATTAAAGTCACATACAATGGTTTAACAGTATACTAGACATAACATTGAATACGCTTGCAAACCTACGTCACAAACTGAAATTTATCAAACAACCATAAAGAACCAAGAACGACTGTAGGGAACAAGAACACAAGTGAGGACAATCGACTGTATGTGAACACAAAACTACAGAATCTGTTAGTAAAATTTCAGATCCATACAGTAAATACTTCATTTGCAAAATGTCAATCAATCGTCTCAGACTTCATTGTTCCCTCATTTCCACAGTAAACATTCTCTGTTCTCGTTTTCTTTTCGTTGGTCTTCTTAACCTTCTGCTGCCAGGTATTTCACTTTCGATTGATGATACATACTACTTATATCTGTCGACATCAGCAGCACACAGCACACTACTAATGTAGGATTCCTCAGCAGTGCGCATCCAATACCCAATGGAGAATCGAATCCAGGATCTTCAAGTCATGCAACAAGCTTTTAATCTTGAGATCTGGGACTATAAAATCCAACAAAACTCTCAAAACTCTCCACGATGAAAATGAAATAATCTCGGTTGGCTTTATAAAAACTACGAGCCCGTCTAAATCAGACATCCATTGATAACCTGGGAGCATTGAACATCCACTAGACTTGTAAATCATTGTATACCGGTCTAACAGTCTGCAGATCCAGTGACTGAAAGTCACCGGTTTGACTTCCGGTGACAGGAATGTGGTTGTGCATTGTTGAGGAGTCTTATAATAAGCCCGGTTAGCTGTCAAGTGCTCAAAAGTTTTATCGGTTGACTAACTTAAATCGTTTCATGATTACGAAGAAATTCAACACTCCCTACAACTGACATTGGTAATCTTAGTCAGTTTAGAAGAAGGCGAAGTAGGATACTAAAATTAGACCAAAATATCTTGAAGTTGTTTATTTCTCAGTAAATTATTTTCGTACGAACAATTGATATTAGTTTAATGGACTTTATAATGCACTTGTAAGTAAAAAAACATAATTCAGCCGAGTTATAATTTTATGAACACTATGAAATGTAGGGGTGATATTTTGAACACGAACAGATATACCAATTAGAGAGCCAGTGTAAACAATCGAGTTTAAACAATTTTTCGATCCTAGTTTAACAGACTATTTATCTATGTACAGAATAATACAATCACTACTGACCAGCCTTAAAATAGATTGCCAGTGTATTAGTGTGGAGACGTAACCTAAAGTGTCAAATGAATCGAAAATCAAACAGCCATCCACAATACTATTGGGCGATTGTCGATCAAAATCACAAATTCGATGAACTTAAAGACATAGACCACTGAACTCATTTTCAGTAACTCCATCGTATCTTGTTCTAAGGGTAATTTCAACCTACTGAGTTCATCTATATGCTTGGTCGTAGATGCACATGGTTGTAATGACCTAAATGGATTGTTAGTGTTCCTTTTTTCATCGTTCTAAAGCTAATATCAGAAGCCGAGACAAAGAGATAGAGCTGAAGTATAGAGAGGAGAGTCATTTACAATCATAATGTCTCACTAACAAAAGTGGATGTGCTTTAGGTGAAACATACTAAGAAGTAACAGAACTCGTTTGTTTGGGGATATCAGGCACCAACTAGGCCTATTTATTGATTTGTAACATTACAGCAAACATAGACATGTCTTGATAATGATTCTAAATTGGTCAAAGTGTTACACGTATATTCACTTTTTGTCTTCTACTGGATTCTTAACTCGATGAATATCTTTGTATTCCTCGAGTTTATCTTTTTTTCCGAATCACTTGGTCTACGCATAATTATTCTACTACTACTTATACTGTTAACAATTCCAATATTCTGATATGTCCTGATAATTTCATCTCACTTTACTAGTATGGTTAAGCATCTTTAGTTGATGTATGTATATTTATTTTGTAGGTTGAATATGAGTGACTGACTGGTTATTAAGGACATCATGGTTTTAAGGAAATGAATTCTTCATGATAAAATTGGAACAAGACATGTATATAGTATTTCAATTATAGACTGAAAATAATACTTTTTGGTGGGACTATAATTTATGGACAAGGCAATCAGAATCAAGTAAACGAGTTTAAGCTAACGAGCACTAAATGTGGATTACAAACAACTAGTCAACAACGTGTTAGGTATCTCGATGGCATGGCATTTCGATGCAACGTATGATAGAGTAAGAAATATGCAATAACAGGGACATTTCTTGCTAGTATCTGATCTACACGAAGACTAATCATGCTGATAGTTGTGAACTGGATAATAGGGTCATTATTAACACTGGGTGCAACCATTTTTAATGTTATTGTACAAGCATTGAGAAAATATATGCATCATGAAAACAATGAGTTAAAATCAATTGTTTAGGGGTGTCGAAAGAATCGTAGAAATTGATGAAACTGTCGTCGGGAAACATAAATTTAATAGAGGAAAAATATCTGAAAAGATTGGGTAGGTAGCGCTTCCTTAGATCTGATTAGCAGGTCTTCGATATATAAGACAGAATATCGTATACGGGACATTTCCAACACTTTAAATTAGAACTGTGAATTCACCACAATTCTTTCGGATTTTCCTATATCAACTTTTCGCTGATTAGTTTAGATGTTTCAAGGTAACTTAGGACTCGCTTAATGGCCATCCAAAAGCCATAGTCTTGTTGAAGTTTTCGTTCTTATATCCAGATAACTTCACGTTAATTTATATGGACATTCTTCAGAATTTGAAAGAATGTTTTGACGAAGATTAGGCCCTAATTTTATGCAAATTATATAAAAATTATATCTAAATAATCTCACTGATCGAAGTTTTAAAAAATTCCAGCGTCCCTAACGTTTTGCCGGAAGAAACGTTGGAGTTACTTGAACTTCAATTTCCCAGATTATTCACATGCAATTAAGCCATTAAACTTTGCCTTATTTTGAATCAGTAAATTACTTAGCTACAAACCTATTTTGAAACGTTTTGACTAAAACATACAATAATAAGATATGATAATGATACATTAAGTTATCAGTAAAAAATAATGAATACTAAAATATAATTTGATTTACGATGTGAATTTTTTTAAATGTAGAGCTAACTACAAAAGATTGACTTTTTCCAACCCTCCTCTTTTCTATTGTGAATGTGATTTCAGATCAGCTTTTTGTTCTGAGAAGGAATGAAGTGATCGTCTAGCATATAGATTATCAAGATGTCATGTAAATTTGCTGGATATTCTATGCATGAAATAACTTCTGAGTTCTGTTACTTTACTTACTTACTTACGCCTGTTACTCCCAATGGAGCATAGGCCGCCGACCAGCATTCTCCAACCCACTCTGTCCTGGGCCCTCTTTTCTAGTTCTATCCAGTTTTTGTTCATTCTTTTCATGTCTGTCTCTATTGCTCAGCGTGATGTGTTTTTTGGTCTTCCTCTTTTCCTTCGACCTTCAGGATTCCACGTGAGGGCTTGTCTTGTGATACAATTGGGTGATTTCCTCAAAGTGTGCCCAGTCCACTTCCGGCGTCTCTTCCTGATTTCTTCTTCCGCTGGAATCTGGTTTGATGTCTCCCACAGTAACTTGTTGCTGATAGTGTCTGGCCATAGGATCCGAAGTATCTTGCGTAGACAACCGTTAACTAACACCTGTATTTTCTGGATGATGGCTTTCGTAGTTCTCCACGTCTCTGCCCCATACTGTAGAACTGCCTTGACATTTGTATTGAAAATTCTGATCTTGGTGCTGGTTGACAATTGTTTTGAGTTCCAGATGTTCTTGAGATCAGTTACTCGTAGTCAATTAAATTTCTATCATGTTTACTTGGTAAGAATATTCTGGTAAAAATGAAATTCTCCGAATATAAGTGTGTATGACATTTATACAATTTTAACGTAGTTTCATCTCGAGTTAACTTTAATTATGAATTCATCTGTTTCAGACTTCTCACTAATGCACACCCATTACACTACCTACAATCACATATTTATATTTTATTCGAGATTCATTCGGTGAATTCATGTACTTGTAGTACAGTGTTGGTGTTCCTTAGTTTTAACTTGAGCCTAATATCCATAGCTGTAAACGTCAGAGTTTTAACTTTCTTTAAAATTAAATTTGCATTCTCAATTTAATTGTTATCCATCATTCAAATTATTGTAATCAAATTTTAAATTTAAGCAACACTGACTCATTTAATCGAGGGATTAATATGTTTACATTGGTTGATCTATTCAGTGATGAATATCAAATATCTTGCAACTAATATATTAACTTTTTTTACCTTATTTTACACATTGTTTAAATTCATTAATTTTTCTGCTCCAATTATTAGTATTTCAAATTTTGTAAAGATAATACAGATCATTACTTACATAAAGTATTAATTACATTTTTATTCTAAATATTTAATAATTTAACATTATAGATATAATGAACAAATAGGTTATCAAAGTTTCAAAAGACTATAACTAAATAAACTATCAGCAAAAATGGATAGTGGCTAGCAGTGGAATCCACGACGCGTGTTTCGTCCTATTTGGGACTCTTCACCTGGATCTACCTGCACCTCAGAGTTGATGTTCACTCTGGTACTCGAACCCAGTACCTTTCGCTTCAAACGCCATTACGTTATTCACTCAGCCACTGAGTTCTGATAACCACTTGCTTGTGCAATGGGGCGAAGTTTAAATTCACTTAGTATTGTTTGTTTGAATCTTCCCATTGATGTTTAGGACTGCAACTGGTCAGTCTCTTATTGGCCATACGTGTATACTGTGCGTATTGCCTCGATATCGTCTTAGTTCACAAGCATTATAAGCAAAGATGGATAGTGGCTAGCAGTGAACTATTTAATAATTTTATAATGTAAAATAAATATCGATTGAAAAACATTATTCATATATTTTATTTACAACATAACTCTATTGTATATCTAGTCATTAATGTTGTATATGTGTAAGTGTTTGTTACGTGCAAACTATTATTATTTTATAGAGTTGAGATCATGAGTCAATTGAAGCTAGACCACCATGGAAAACCTGGAAGCACTGGACTCATGATCTCAACTCTATAAATTACTAAAATCTCCACAAAACCCCTTCTGATATTATTATTTTATTTGAAAATTTGTATACAAACTCCTAGGATTATTGATTTATTCTCTTATTGATTAATTTTCATCAATATAAATATTTTTATAGTTATATCCTATACATATTGATTAAGTTGATGAATAAAGCAGTACTTCAGGGAGAGTAAAATTATATTTAGAGTGAAACAGTTATAAACCACTAGCATTGGATAGCCGTTACACTAAATCGAAAGTTAATCAAATTTGTGGTTGTCGATCATTTGATACTAACAAAATGGTTAAAGGGAGTGCTCATATATCAAAAATATGAAGCCCCTAGCTGAATCATCTCTGCACATTCTTAAGGAATTTCAAACGTCGATGAAATATCTAATTCACTTCTTGATTTTCAGTAGTTTGTCAGTTGACTTCAATCCATGATGAAAATCATCTAAGCATTTAACAAATATTATACTCCAGTTTCTGTTGAACGCTATCCTGAAAATTATCAATACTTCTAAGGCCTGTTCAATCACGGTAAATATGAGTAGGCTGAGTGCGATATCATTAAACAATGAAAACTATTTATGTTAATCGATGAAATGAATAATAAACCGTTTAAATTGGACACGTGATCAAAATCATTTTTACTATTATATTCATCACAATAGTTTTGTATACTTGGTTTGATTGAAGAAGAAGAAAGGTAATAAAAGCAGTAATTATCATTCGAAATATGAAATATGCAAGAATAAGGCAACAATATTCAAATGGCTTTTACAATTTGCCTAATGAAATATATTAAAAGTCATCTGCAGTCTACTACACACTTTTCACAATATTAATTATCATAGTGTGCTTCTAGAAAAGTATGCAGTACTAACCTTTGGGAAAAAATTGCAACTAATCTGATGAATAATTTTTTACTTAATTTATCAAACAAACTGATGATATAATTGACAAACTTAAACAAAAGTAAACAGTTGAAAGATCGATTTCACTAAAAATTGACATCGACTGAAAGTACACTAAAAAGAAATGAACTCTTGAGAGATATTTTGTCCTAATTGGGTTCTCCACATAACTACTAACTTTTGACACTAAATGATAGTGAATCTAGGACCCTTAATAAGTGTCATAAAAATGATTATCAAAAGTATAGATTATAATTTTTAATTGACATACATTTTAAACTTTTTTACATCGATCGGTTTAAATTTTACAAATCCCTCTTTTTCTTATTCACTGTAAATAAAGTTTTTATTCAGAAGTTTCAAAAGAAAATATTTCATGTCAAAATTGAATCCAAACTTCTATCTTATATCATTTTTACTACTTATATCAACAATTGTGCATTTTTGTGTTACATAATATGACATATATTCGATATAATATTAAAGATAAAGTTTTAGATCTAATTAAGAAAAACAATATCTAATTTGTAATACAATTAAATCATATGGTAATGCGGGTTTAAATGCACTGATTGGATGACTTTAAGAGATAATAAATATATATTTATAATGAAATGTCTTTTACTAATAACAATTAAATGTATCGTAAGCAAAGATGGATAAAGGCTAGCAGTGGAATCCAGGACGCGCGATTCGTCCTAATTGGGACTCGTCAGCTGGATGTACCTGCATCTGGAGTCCCAGAGTGAACATCAACTTCGAGATGCAGGTACATCCAGCTGACTAGTCCGAAATAGGACGAAACGCGCGTCCTGGATTACACTGCTAGCCACTGTCCATCTTTACTTATAATGCTTGTGAATTAAGGCTATATCGAGGCAATACGCACAGTATGCACATATGGCCAATAAGAGACTGACCAGTTGCAGTCCTAAACATCATTGGGAAGATTCAAACAAACAATACTAAATGAATTAAATGTATCGTCGGAAAATATCTAAAAAACACATGAAGAATGGTATGTTTATATATAGGTATGAAATTCATAGATTTTTGTTTACCTGTTCAAAATATTTTCGGGTATTATTCTTTTTTACGTACTATTTGTTTTCACGTTAAGCTAATGGAAATACTTATTTTTACATGAGCATACGTGTAGCTTTTTGTGTTGAAAGAGATTTTTCTATTATTGTACATAGAAAAAGATCAAAGTAAATTGTATCGAAATGTTTTTCACATTAAAGTTCGAATTACATTGTAGTCAACAAAATGAGGTTAACATTAAGGACTAGACATTAAACGTTTAGATAATAATAAATGATTAATTTTCAGTAAGTAAAAAACATTGTAAGAAATAAATTTAAAGTATTCAGATGTTATATATAGTTGAAATCATGAGTCAATTGAAGCTAGACCACTATGGAAAACCTGGAAGCACTGGAAGGCCGTTTTGTCTTATTGTGGGACTCTTCAGCAGGACGCATCCACGATCCCACCTCGCGAGATTCGAACGTAGGACCTATCAGTTTCGCGAGTGAGCGCTTAACCCCTAGACCACTGAGCCGGCATCCAACGGTGGTCTAGCTTCAAATGATTCATGATCTCAACTATTCAAATAAAATTGTTTAGAATTTTTGAAATAGTTTGTATAATTAATTTATATTTTAGATTATATGATAAAATACAATATACTACTAACGATAGTAACTTAATATTATTTATAAAATTATTTAAATTTAGACAGTTTACCTATCAAACTAATTAGTACCAATACTAGAAAAACATTTGGCAATTTAAAACTATTTACAGAGGTAATTATTCGAAGTGATGTTTATATAGTTGTCAGAGATAATAATTTTCTAAATTAAAGATTCGTAATGAAAAAGAGAGTGATGCTTATCTACATTTGGATAATTTTAGAATGGTTGGGATAAGCCTTCTATTAAATGAATCTCAGGTTTGTAGGAATTTATCATGGCAGAATAACTAGTGAGTAGCGGTTCAGAAATTGTGATTATTATTATTTAGTTTTTAGGATAGTTGGTTAGAACTAGATTCTAGAGTGTCCTATGTTGGACTTGTTAGATGAATGTGTTTACATCCTAGTTTTGATTTTAACACTGAGACTCAAACGTAGTACCTTTCGATCTTAACCACACGACTGTTACTGAAAACTTGTGGTTGTGTGCCAACACTAACACAATCCTCCCAGGGTACACATTTATCAATAAGAGGCAGACAGACGAGTTACAAATCCTTTTAAACACAATACCATATAGACTTAGAGTAAACGATGAGACAAATAAACAGTAAAGAAGAGCTTGAAATGTGAATACATAATATTTTATTCACACCATACAATGTAGTTTATCCCTTCATATTGTTTAGTCATAACACCTACAATCAGTCATTAGTATGAAGCTTATTTTTATTACAGAAAGCTATTTTACATTAAGTATTAAATGAAAATCGATCAGTTATACATGCCTACATAGTGAACTAACATCATTTTGTAGTGTTGAATTAAGTTGAGATACATTTGAATGATACTATTTAATTAGACTACCTGAATAATATTATTTAGAGATTTAGTATGGAAGTCATGTAGACTAAATAAGGACAGTAAGATACGATACAGGTTTAAAAATTTTAAAGCTATATTACAGCATTTATTTTAATTTAAAGTTTATTTAGCAGAATTCAGATTCAGTGACAGGGGGTTTATTTGTTTTATTTTGAAAAAGTTGAGAGGAACGGAAAAACTGATACTTAATATATAAAAAGAAGTCCCATACTTAAGATATCTTGTTGAATAAAGATATTTTCAGTAGGCACAAATCATTTTTAAAATCATTCTGGACAGTTGGAGCAGTGGTTTATAGAGTAACAGTAGCACAAATGTTTGATGTCAATCACTTGATAGGGTGATAGGGTAAAAAAAGATAATTATTAGAAAACTTACACGAAAAGCTGTTGAAACAGGTATCTGTTTTCCACTATATGCTTGATATGCATAATGTTTACTTAAATCTATTCGTACAACACCTGTAGGTAAACCTTTAGTATCGATTCGTGCTAATGTTTGTGGTGCATGTGCATCTTGATCTAGTTCAATGAATAAATCATCCATTCGTTGAATACATTTTTCTCCAATGTTTGAACATTTTGTGTTATCTTTAAGTTCATACCTTATAGGAAAGAAAAAAAAACAATATTTATTACTTAATAAAATAAATGAATAAATAAAACTAATAAACGAATGATATATCTTAATTTTTCCCTACTGATTGCTAACAATCATATAACAACCAACACCGCAAGTCATTAGTTTATTTATGAATCAACGCATTCATTGTTTTGGAAACATTTAAAAAAACATTTTACTATTATCTTTCTGAAATCCATTCCACGATATTCATGATCTCCACTAAACAGTTTATTAATAACAGACATATACAATCATTATAAAACTTGCAACGTGATGTGAATCTATTTATTCCCTCTCTATACATGAATCGATCAGCCAGTGAAGAACAGACATCACTGATCCACTAAATTATACTTTCTCAACAAAATATGGGATAATTAGTTGTACTCATAATAACGGTTAATAGATATTGAAGGCCCAAACCAAACTGTAGACTTTCAACGAAAAGTAACTAACAACCTGCCTGATAGAACATGACAATAATGAAGGTGGGCAGTTGTTAGTGAATTGCAATGATAATGAAGGTTTTTATAATCATAAAATATGTTTGTTAAAATACGACACTAATATATTAATTCAGGTACTTTTCACTGTGATTTTCTCCTATGCCAACTAACAATGAGCCTGATAGCATATTTAATGCATATGATAAGCGAAAGTATGGCCCATGTAGAATTTTCACCTAATCATAAAGTGTCAATAAAAAAATCTCAGGAAGATCGACTAAACACCTAGTATCGTTCTATTCTTTCCTATATTCTTTCAAAGCATAGACTCATGTGATAAAATATATAAAGTACAAGACTACAACACTCCATAATTTACATAAATTTAACAACGGAAAAAGACTAAAGAACAGCAAATGAGTAAAATAACGACAAACAATTAAGGCGATAAAAAAATATCATAAACCATTTTTATTCACTAAGTACTCTAGTAATATACATACTGTATCTCTGGAAAATAGCTTACAAAGTTTTACATTTTCATCTATTCACCTTGTCTTGATAAGTTTGTAGGGATATTTTAGATAAACCGTAGTCTTCATCTTGATTTAATATTAATGTTAGAGTCGTCGAAACTAAGTAAATACTAGATAGTTGATTGTAACATGGGCGGTTATAAGCATTTCAAACTTAAGATGTCAGTCATCCAGGTTAGGATCATTCAATATTCAAATCGAACACAATACCTCTAGAACAGAACACATTTCCAAGTTCACCATGTCTGTTTTATTATATAACGCACATCCGACAAAACTAGTAAACTACTGTTTTTTTATTTGCAACCTGATATATTGGATTTTACTTTGTTTACTTTTACGTAAAATGCTTACAGATAGACCTGAATATCATACGCAGGATGATGCTTATTCTCGTCGATGTGTTCGGCTGAATGATTTCAAAAAACATTTAGTCATCAATTCATTATAAGCTACACTAATATCCCAGTTGAAATTACTTTATTATAAAAATCACCTATAAATTAATATCAATATCATCGTTAATAAACCCTGGATATTATTGATTTTTTATGAGAAATAAGAAAAAAAAATTTCTAAATGATTTAAACAATTTTAAAATGTTTAAATTAAAATCAACATGCAAATAAATGAAGTCTGATTTTATTTTGTATTTATTGTTCTTACGAGAAAAGAGAATACCAAATAGTGATACATTATAGATTGTTTTATATATTCAATGGAATATATTCAATAATCACATCGTTTTTGTTTCTTCTCATGTGACTTTATTTTTATCAATAATTATTTTGATACATTTTTCCGATCATGTTTCAGATCTGTTTGAATATATAGTTGATGGATGATATCATTGTGAATAGATAAATAGGCTTGATGATGAAGAATAAATATATTAACTCACTAATCATTGGATATGAACGAGGGTTGAACAGAAAACAGAAAACCTTAAACGTGAAGTAGAATTACTAGGTGACACTATGGTGTTTAGTCTTTTAGTGTGATATGGTTGTAGGTAATTGAAAGAAAGTGACGTATCAAGGTCCTGTTAGCTTTTAGATTCGTAATCTGGACATGATGGAATTTGTTACTTGAATGCAAATGGTTCTGTTCACTTAGCTGTACACACTATGACCAACATCTATTACAAGTAAGTTTTGTTCATGTATAGTTTCCATATGATAACTAGTATCATATCTTTTTCCTTAAGTGATACCAATTTTTTCTCGGAACAAGGCACAAAATGTTCACTAAAAGTGTAAGTCATATTAAATGAGCTGAAAATAATTACAAACATCAGAGTTAGTCCACTATTTGACTTTTGTGATGATAAACAGAAGAAAATGAACACCAATCAATTCATAAGGTTCTATGAAACCAATTATATCGGGTACACAACAAATTTAATCTGTTAGCGAATCTATTGAATGAAATATTTGAAAATTAAAATAACTCGATTCATCTCTCAATTACCTATCTAATTGACTGTCACCAGTTTTACAGACTTTTGTCGGTGTTTAGTTCTCCGAGGTGGATGGCTTAGTTGCATATCATCCTTTGTCGTTCGGAACAAATCATATATATATATAATGCAGTTATCCAAGAGCTAGCCTTCTGGAATTCTAAGGAGTGGTATTATCCAGGACAGGCAAGCAAGGGGTTTTCAGGACGTTTTGAGAGATGTACACGGCACCTATCTACCTAGATTTTGAAGCATTTATATCAGTTTATGTTGCGTTCGCTTACAGAAACCGAAAATACTGTATACATTGTGGCTATCATTTATGTAAAGAAAACTATAAGTTGTTGGAATATGTTTAAAGATCTTCCTTAGAAATGATTCTAGGAATCTGAAATATTTCTAATAAGATTTAATTTATTGAACTAAATCTATTTTCTTTATCGTACTTAACCATCTTTGATTAGATTACTTAATTTCGATTTCGGATTTCAAACGCAGTGATTTTTTATTTATTTACTGCAACTGAGCATTAGGCCAAACAGTCATAAACAAATGGAGCTATTTGTCTGAAAAATAATAATGCCTTTTACCGTAAATTTATTGAATAGATGGTTGAATGGACAGAGAGACTCAATAAGATCAATACAAGTATTCTTATTTATTGGATTTATCAACTAGAATTCAGTTAGAATTCGTTCAATATGGACAAATAGATAATATGATATTGATTACCATTTGGCTATTCATCAATTCAGTATATACTCTTATTAAACTGAACAGTTATTCCTTTTTTATTTATGATTCCATACATTGTATTGCTTTTTTCAACAAACATTTCATATATAAAGGCTACTCAAAACAGACAAATATACACTAATATATAATATGCTATAAATGAATTATTCTATTTAATATAACAATGTTTTCATGAAAATCAATCCATCAGTATCCAGACAACTATAATCGAATATTTTTTCTGTTAAATGATGAAAGTATAATTAGAATAAAAAAGATATTTATTTGGAAAAAGCTACAGGGTAATAGCATATAGTGGGTGAAAGTGTGTAATTGTTGTCTTTTGTTTAAGTTACCGTCCAAACGTGCTTTTTATTCATAAAAATGAAGGATTATATTTCATTTGATTTGCTATGTTATTCAACACAACACATGGTTTATTTTACCCTTCAGGTTATGCAAAAGCTCTCTCTGATTTATTCTAATTGTGATATATATTCTCAAGCCTTTAGAAACATGAGATATTCGGGAAAACATAATTGAGGTAAAGAAAATATTAAAACAAGTTCCATTAGTGATCCAGTATAATAATTATGCACTGATTACGAAAGTAGCATTGACTGACACCGTTTTGAATTGGTTTTGTGTTAGTATGTATGTGATAATCTTAACAAATGATATTCCGATGTGATATCTTTGTAATTGAATTCCTAATACAGATTTAAATGATTTTATAAGGAATTCGAAATCTATTTTTACCAAAACATGATGAAAATTAACGGTAGAGACAACCATACAAGTAGTTATGAAATTTAATTACAAAGTAATTAATTTTGAGTGATTTATAATAAAAACATTGTAGTGAATAAGAACACGGGTGAGAACAATTGGATGTATTTAAGCACAAATTACAGACCATCTCACTAAATTCTGATAACCATACAGTGAACACTTAATTTGCAAAATAACAATCAATTGTCTCAATCTTAACTGTTCCTTCTGCAAATATCAGTTCATCTTTTCTGATTTCATTGTTCATGCATTTTCATACCAATTGCGCTTCATTCCTGTTCGTTCCTTGTCGGTCTTCTGCCAAAATACATCCTATGCCTGACCATCACCGTATACTACTTATGAGGATATAAGTAGATCACACCACAACATTACTACTTAACGATATTTAATTTCAACAAAACAAGTAACTACTAACTATGGTAAATGATGATTTAAGTCGAATGATTTTTACACTAATCTTAAAGATTCCATGACCGATTTTGTACAAGTAATCAGTACATTTAGTCAGTTAATTATTATTATTATTATTATTACTATTACTATTAAAATTGTATTAATAATTCTCATAATCTTTATATGAATACGTCTACTTTTGTTTACAGGTCAGTTAGTCAGTTACACCAATAAAATTTGTTGTATGTTTAAATAACGTTTACACTAGTGAAAATGTACACACATATTTAAAAATGCACATATTTTTAAAATTTGAAATTTTTATTCGCTAACTTATTATCATTAAATGGATTAAAATTATATAGAGTTGAGATCATGAGTCAATTGAAACTAGACCACCATGGAAAACCTGGAAGCACTGGACGGCCGTTTCGTCTTATTGTGGGACTCCTCAGAAGTGCGCATCCACGACCCCGCCTCGTTACATTCGAACCCAGTACCTACCAGTCTCGCGTCAGAGCACTTAACCGATAGACCGCTGAGCCGTCATCCAACGGTGTTAATGTCTAACCTCAACCAATCCAGGAAGTTCAGCAACTGTTCACCAATTGTCTTCAGTGAGCTGATATCTCCCAACAAACCTGGTTGAACTCCACTGGTTACTGCTTCTCACTAGAACTCCAGGAAATACCTCTTGAAGCCAGTCACTAGTGAGCACATGATCATTATCAGAAGGGGTTTCTGTGGAGATTGAAGTAATTATTTTTAATAGTTGAGATCATGAGTCAATTGACGCTAGACCACCATGGAAAACTTGGAAGCACTCGACGACCGCTTCGTCCCATTACGGGACTCCTCAGCAGTGCTCATCCAATATCCCACCTCACGAGACTCGAACCTAGGACCTATTATTACTACTATCAAAATAATATTAATAATTTTCACAATTTTTATATGAATACGTCTACTTTTGTTTACAGGTCAGTTAGTCAATCATTTAGTCTGTTACAACAAGAAAATTTGTTATATATTTAAATAATGTTTACATTAGTGATGGTACACACACACATTTAAAAAATTCACATATTTGACATTTTATTCACATTAAATGGATTTAAATTAGTTAAATAAGTAGTTAGTAATAAGATATAACAAAAATGTTCTCACGAATAAAAATTTTTATCATTTTAAATTTATACATAATAAATAAATTTAATTATTAATTATAATTTAAATATTTAAAATTTTATTTAAATGATTTAATCAATTATTGATTTATTTATTTATTTTGTTTAATTATTAAAACAAGTAAAATATAAAATATGAGAAATAAATTATTGTATTTTATTATTATAAAAAAAATTATATTTGATTATTTAGGTAATGTAAACTTCTATTTCATTTTTATAATAATACATAATATTTATTTATTTGCCCCCAAATGCCCTGGTACGGCCGAGAATAGGGAGAGTACGCTCTCCCTCTCGAAATGCTCTCATATAGCAACGCGTATACGACCTCTGCCAGAGAAGTCCTACTCACTACCTTCTCGTGGCGGGGGTGTTGTTTACGAAATTGGGAGGACGAAGGAACAAATGGCGAATGAATCAATCGTTGGTCATTGGCTACTATGGGACTGCATATCCTCACGATGCTCCACTGCCATGTAGATCAGACCTTTAAGTCAAAGGCTCTGGGTGTGGTCCCCTAAGAAAACCACCTGCTTCAGTTCGGGCACCCGGGTAGTATCACAGCCCTCAAAGAAATCAAATGAGATTTGTGTGGCGCATATGTATCTGGTGCCCGTTTGTACCAATATTTATGTGTTCAAATAAATAAATATAGCAACTATCGTACAACTAATTTCGATGATAATTAATTTTGGTTAAACCCTTTTATCAACATACTTAACAAACAGTGTTATTTGAATAGTAACAATTCGCAGATTTCTTTGTACTGTTATGAACACTGGAGCACGTAACAGACTCTAGATATGATGTTGATTGCTTAAATATCACTCGATGATTCACGCTCCTCCCCATATATGTATGCACTCAAATCCTATTATCAGCTTTTGTTTGTCTTGCTGCGCCCTTATAAAATTTTACTATAAATTTGCCTATGTAACTGCTAGAATATACTTACTCGCCTCTCCACTTCAAATTGGCTCGATACGCTTATAGCTTTGTGGCCTATGCTATCCGATAATAAACTGTAGTTGCAGCTTCTCTTTGCTTTCTGATTTCAAACAGCGTTGAGATTTATATTATAACGGTTATCGAGGTGAACGACTAGCGAAGCAAAGCGACTACAGATCATAAAGATTTTTTCTGTTGTCTTGTTATGTATTTTTCACTTTTAAATCTTTTAGCCGTATTTCGTGTTGCAATATGAAGGTTGTAACTGTGTAAAAGTGTTATAGTGGATTAACCGATTTCACTTATCTATTGATGATGACGTATCTAGTGATGTTGTTAAATTCATTCGTTCGTTCATTCATTTCAGTTAATTAGTTATAAGTAACGTGAACCTGCAATACATGTGCATCTATCTAAGCTCTGTTACCAGTAAGATGAAATCATCAAGACGGATACCGAAACAATAGGAGTAGTAACAGTTTGAATAATGAAGAGAAAACTCAGTATAGCATATATGATTCTAGAAAAAAATGAATAAACTATCGAAATAAAAAGTAAAAATTCTTGTAAAACGCAGAATTTAAGGGAATACTAAAAAGTGAATTTATCTGTTTTACTGCAATCCATTCAAAGCTATCTTACCCATTATCTTCGATCAACTAAGTAATTAATTCTAAACAAACAATAGACATGTTAATTTACATAATATTTTGTAAAAAATAGTGATAAACATTTCTTTCCCGGTAAATGATAATTAACGAAGATACATCTATAGCTTATAATGTAAACAATGTATCACGCCCATAATAATGAGTAATCTAAATCAGATACAGCTGAACTAATATATATATATACGTTCATATAAATACTTAGGTATAAACAAACAACATTTTAAACAATCATTATTTATGTTAAGACAAAACTTCAGCTTCTATATACATACAAAAGCAAACAATCACAAATAATTGACAGGTTGAGTCGATAATGACATAGTCACATTCAAAGGCATCTACTAGTTGTTACTTTATAAAAAAATTGTTGACTGGAGTTTGAATTACGTATTTTGAGAATCTGATTCAATGGTTTTAATGATTACTAAATTTTTATTAGTCCTAAGCATCTCTTTATAGGTCATTACATTTGAAAAAAATGTCAGTATTATCTCATTTATAAGCAGTTGTATGTACACGAAAATATTATTTCTTTCGTGGAATAGAATTAGTGTGAAAAATAATTAAAATTATAAGTTAATCAATCATCGCGTTTCCTTTTATTTAATTTAAACAAGCAATAGCAGTCAATCAGAAATTAGAAACAAATTTATATAAAATAGTATGAACATATGAATAAATTGACCGGTAACTTCTTTTTTTTGTCATTATAGACTTCTGTGTCTATGATTCAAATGTTAACTAACGAATAGTAATTTTAAATGGAACAGTATTTTCGTTGTCTAAATATGTAGTTTATAGAGACATAAAAACTGAAGACAGTTTTCTCCATCGATTGGTCAAATGCTGCGAAACTGTAATTTATGGGCGGGCGGATCAGGTCTAATACAGCAGTTCTTGGATTTTCAGGTGAAATTCATCCATATATATATATATATATATATATATATATATATATATATATATATATGCCTAAATAGCCTTTCGGCATTATAGCTGATGTCTGTTCGTGGAGAAACAGATCCAATTGTAAATTTAATGCTAACTCATACTATTTTATAACCCCTATTTACCTGTAGTAAGTGGACAGCCTGAAAGTTACTCAAGGATTTCTCAAAGGTCGTCCATAAATCGTAATCTCCCCTGAAATGCTTAAAATGAAGGATTATTGGATGGTCGTAGCATTCAATGGTTAATAAATCATGGCCATCATACTAAATGTCTCATCTGAAGATTTAAGTATTTCTAACTCTGATCGTTGTGAAATCCTCGATGAGAATATTTGAGACGAATAGTTATTTAGTTTATCAGGCAGGGAAGAAAGTTATTCTTGTATTGGTTTATGGCTATTTAAGATGTTACAAGCACTTGCCGACTAACTATAAAACTTTCCTAAATTTTGTTTTCATAATTTCCTCTTACTGAAAACATCGGATATATATATATATACCGCTTGAAAATAAAGCCTAGACAATCCACAGTCACTTGGACTAACAAACATCTACAATTTCCTTGTTTCTTCCTTTACATATTTTATTGCTCACGTTTTTCATGTATATTTTATTATCTTTGTATGATATAAACCGAAGTCAATATTTCAAGCATTTCTAATTGTCTCATAGTGATGTGTGCTAACTTAAAGAGAGTATATTTCCAACCATGAATAATCGATAAAAACAACTTGATTTTTTCTTAAGTTTTAGCTAATCGAGAGGAAAAAGTCGAATTATCGATAGGAATATCGATAAAACAGACTGTTAAAACTTATAAATTCATATTTTAATGGTCTGAAAAGCTCAGTGTAGTAGGCATCTAAACATTAATAAACTATTATGGTAAAAAATACAATGTGTATTTACGAAATTGACTGGCACATACATAACACGAGGATATTTAAATGTCTATTTGAAATCTGGGAATATAAAATGAAGAATTATCATTAAGAAAAGTTGGCTAACCCTATTTATTGGAGATGTGACTTATTCTCATGTGAATTAAATATATATATATATATATATATATATATATAGCGTTTCGTAGTTCCGGGGTTGACGCTCACAGCGGAGCAGTAGGACTCTAAGTTCATAGGTTACAAAAGCCAACACACTGTTTATCATTAAGACGAACTAAAGTACAATGTATTAAGTGTAAGGTTAATAAACAGATTTGATTGTCTAATATTGTGCTAAAATTAATTGAAAATATATAATTCATCAACGTAAAGTTATATATGGGTAGTCGCGGAAATTACTTCACGAAAGTCATAGATTTAAGGGTGGTAGGGTCATGTATAGACATGACTAAGAAATTTAATAATTTCCGGTTCTTATTTATTCACAAATACTAACCTCATGGTATATTGAATAACTAGGCCGAAAAGTGATCTGTCATCCAAAATCTTTCTCGTTGAGAGTGAGATTCAGGACGAACCAATCAGATTTACAATAATAGGTCTTGGATTTTGGCGTAAAATGCATTCATCGATTTGGCTAAATAATGTTTTGGCATTTTAACTGATATCAGTTTGTGATGAAAATCTTAAATCTAATTCCTGACTATAACCATCAACTGTAAATCATAATCCTTACTTTTCACATGAGTTTATAAACCTTTTTTAAACCTAGTAAGTGGATAGACATTCTCAAGGTTACTAAGGCGTCGCTCAAAGGTCGTCCGTAAATTATGGTCTTAACGAAATATTTAATCTAAATAAAAACTCATTATGATGAATCGTTGAAGTAAATACATTTACAAATCAGTCAATTATCATTTTAAATTATTATTATCATTCTGGTAAAATACCATAAACATTTATAAATGGATATCAGAATACTTCAACGTTAGTAAATAAAATAACAGTTACGCTTCATCAGCTCAATATTTCAAAGAATAAGAACACCAACTTAACCAAGTGAAATCTATTTCATTTGAGTGATCCATAGACTAAACAATTTATAAAATTATTCCCATTGTTATAACAAAAATTATTGATGATGATTTATTTCAACTACATACCCTTGAATGTGAAATTATTGAATTTCAGAATACTTTAGTGATATGGATTTTGGATATAAGAATATTTATTATCCGAAAATGTATTTTTATTTAAGCATGATGAAATATAGAGGGTACCGTATTTAGGGTTGATAATCGCATTCATAAATCGTTCATGGAAAGAACAAAAGGTTAAATGCATTGTTGAAATAGATTTGGAATAAATTTTTTTCCAGAATAACATATCAAACATTATCTTTTCTCGATAGGCTCATAATTGTGGGTACCCGACAGGAATCCAAAGACCTAAGTTCTATCCTCAACGTTACTCATAGGCATAGGTAGAGCTACAAAATTCAGAGAATCGATTCACCATCAAACTTTTTAAATTATATCACCTGATAATGCAACAATGTAAATTTCTTTCTGATAAGTGAAAAAGAACGTGAAACTAGGTTAATCACTTTCAGTGAACTGGATACAAACATAATATATTAATTAAACTATATCGTAGAAATAGGTCACTTAACATTTTAGTCAATGGGACAAATGAATTAAGTCAGTAGTTAACTGTAAAAGGAGGAATTCAAAGGTTGAATTATAACTGAATACATTAACGTAGATAAAAATGTAGGTATCGTTACCAAGTTTTGATTTGATAATTTTGAAGAAATTGAGCATTGGGTAGATTGTTATAAATAAATAATACATTTGTAATATCCCAATGAATAGAAAATTAGATTTTCTGACGTTTCATGACTCAGTGTACTCATTGGGATATTACAAATATGTTATTTATTTATATTGTAGATAAAAAGTGGTTTGACTTTAATGATAAAAGATCTTTGGATATAGCATCTCAGTATTCACCATGAAATTATTTATCATGTATATGACAAGTATCTCAAGTTCCTATCACAAACCCTAAACCTACTTGTTATTCTAACAGCCACTCATACCTTAAATTAATGTCAATACAATACAAATTAATATTTAATGTAATTAGGAAAACTAATCCAATTGTCTTCCAAACTTTCTATTAGCATATACATTAATTTTACATTAAAACTGTAACCAAAACATCAAGATTATTTATTGTGTTCCATATTGAATTTCTTGGTTCATTTTTGCAACACTGATTTAAATACAGAACAGGTCACTTTAATGATTCTTTGAATACCTTTTATCATGTTATAAATTGTAGATGTATTTACATCTTCATTTGGAGCAACTTTGACACAAAAGCAAAACATTACAGAACCGTTGAGATACGGATCACTCAGCGGTAATGTTTCTGACTGCGCTATCGAGCAGCATCTTTTGACTTACAATTATAATTATGTTTATACGACGAGTTATAATTAGGGAGAAATCTATTTCTAATTCTTCCTGTCGATTTTCTCTTATTACTTAATATCAGACATTGTAATCGCTTGTCCATCTTTAAGGTAAAAATGTTTACTTGACTGCTAACGAATAACATGAAATTTATTTAAAAAGACCATCAATCTTGTTCATTTGTGCAGTTTTTATGTCGCTTAAAAGGAAGCTAAAAGTCGTATTCTTATTATTGCATAACACATTATTCAGTATAGGTTTAATGTTTCTCAACAGATCCTTTGAGTCTTCAATTCACAAAATTTATCCAATTGTATCACACTTCTTCATAAAAAGAAAGAAACAATGAAAGCACGAAAACTCTAAATGTTATTTCACTTTTTTAGATTGATTTTGTTTTTACAACGTAGTTAGTTGTATTTTAACTTAAATAATTAGACACAGACAACTGGTGTAAGTGACTAACTTCAAATTTAAAAACATGAAATCTGCTTTTAATTTAGCGTTTTTCTTCTTATTAGTATATTCCACAACTCGGCTGGCATCTACTTAAGTTATGCTTAATAACCGCTATGACAATGAATTATAGATTATAAAAGACTTTAAATAGATACTAAGATTAATTAGTTACTTAATAGTCTTGTCAGTAGACTGTTAGTTGTGAACCTACTAATATCATGAAATAAATACTGCAATTATCGATCAATCAGGAAGGAATACTAAATCCAAAGCATTTAAATATTCAGAAATCAATTAAATAAAAACGTTCTTGAAATTCTTCGGTGAAATACCAATGAAAAAAATCATCGGATTAGCACACCTTTAGGTCATAAATACTAACTATCTGGTAAGTACTGCTTCATGTCTTTTATTATTTTTCCAAATGATGTTATTTTTTTGTTAGAAATTGATATAATTTTTTTAAAACTATATAACTATGGGAAATGGACAAGCTTAAATTAATTGTTGGCTCTTAATCTGTGCTGAATAACGTCAACTAACTTATTATTATTGATTTTTTTTTAAAAAACACAAGTCATTTAGACTTAGAGTTTAAAGACCACGTACTCTGTGACTGACAGTTTCGTAGAATTTCAGGTTAAGAAAATAATAACAAACGGTTATACGCAAATACACATACACTTATATATGTGCAAAAATTAAGCAAGCATAATTCGATAAGAACAAAAATATATTATTGGAATTTCATTTCTTTGTGTACAGCTATTTCAAGTATTATTGCGGTGAAACTATAATTTGTGAAAGACCTTTGAGCGACTCTGTAGTGACCCTGAGACAACTCACCAATTACTAGTGTCAAAAGAGGGTTATAAATTAGTGTGAGGAATTAAGATTAGGATTTAGAATTAAAGTTCAGGGTTAGGAATTAAATTAGGCGTTTTCATTGCAAATTGACAACAGCTATACTTCAAAAATGAAATGTAACTATATGGATGAATGAATTTTGCCCAAAAATTCAAGATTTGCTATCCTTATCGTGTTGTTATGTTTCACTAGTATATATAGTGTTTGTTTTTATGACAACAAATATCTAGTGGAAGTGTCATTTAGTGACGTTTAAATCTACTGAAACTTCATTCAACATAAATTATGAAAGAACGTGCATGAATTTTAAAATATTTTCAATCATTCGCAAACATCAGATAAAAGTTAGCTAACAAACAGAAAGCACTAGATACATGTGCTTCTCCATAATGTGAAAATTTGGCCGTCTTAATTCCCATAGAGTCAAGTAAACATGTTTTTATGTAGCTGAGTTCTTATTACACTGAATGCAACAGTTGTAACGTCAACAAGACAAATTCTGTAGAATCAATTAAAATAATTTACAAAAGTCCTTACTATACAGTAGCTGAAAGGAAGAATAATTCAATTCTCAAGTGCCTACCTATGGCAGGGTGTGAAATCCAATCTGTGACCAATTAATCCTTGTTTTAGTATATTATGATGGACTTGATTTATTGACTTTTACCTTGCGTTCTTGTAAACTATTGGGCAAAATTAGCTACCTCGTAAGTTTATCCGGATTACTATTGTTACCGATTTTGAGATTATTTTCTCATAATCTTATCTCGTCAAAACAATCTATTTATTGACCGGCCACATATTAATCTGTACAATAATAATATTCAGGCGAAACAAAAAAACCGAGTGTGGATTTAACAATTCCTTATATCAACTAAGTGATGATAGTGTGATGGAGAAAAGAGTCATTGGGATGTGTTTTCATAATACGAAGTAACACACTATCAGCTGAATCTATTTAGAATAATTCGTACACAAATTGTGCACCATTTCAATTGTTCCTATCTGTACCATTGTTATTTTATTCAGTAGGTTTCAAGTGAGAAACCTTAGGTTTCTATTATCACGCTACAACTTATTATCCATGTACCTTTCATCATGAATCAAAATCACTACTAGTGTACTACCAATTTGATTAAAAATTACTACATTCTAGCATAATAGTATTACAGGTATTATGGATACTTCACATGGAAACCAAATAAAGGATGTGAATCCTACCTAGACGACAGTAATCCTTCGTTATTAGGACAAAAAGTGAATGGAAAATGTCTAGATATTTGATTAAAACAATATTTTCACCGAAAGAAGTTCCTGTAACAAATGATTCTTTCTCTTTCTTGAAACTCCTAATTTTTTACATAGCTAATAATAACTGACTGAAGTTAAGTTTCGTTTATACTAAGTTCAAAACCAATGTAGTAAAAATAACCTAACAAAAAGAAATAAAAACATTAACACCATTGGATGCCGGCTCAGTGGTCTATCGGTTGAGGGCTCTTGCCCGAGACTGGTAGTCCCTGAGTTCGAATCTCGCAATTGCGGGATCGTGGATGCGCACTGCTGAGGAGTCTCACAGTAGGACGAAACGGCCGTCCAGTGCTTCCAGGTTTTCCATAGTGGCCTAGCTTCAATTGACTCACGCTTTCAACTATGAAAAGAAATAAGTGAATTATTTCATCCTTATTCACCGTGATGTTTCAACCAACATTGATTCCTTAGAAAAAAAGATTATTATTATTAATCTCACCTATTATGTGCTTTTAATACTGAAAAAAACACAGTAAAAGTCAATGGGTCAAGGTTTTCATGCTTGTCAATTTAACAAAATGATATATAAGTAACTACATGCAAAAGTCAGATATTATATATTTGCATCTGTTATTGATAATGACCTTGACATTTCATAAGCTACATAAGAATTGGTATTTGGAACTAGTTGTTATTTTTACTATTGTTGTTTTTGTGTTATCTGAAATTACGTGATGGTTTGTGTTGAAATGAGCTTGATTTAAAAAAAATGCAGCAAATACATTATACATTGTAATAATTATTTACTGTATGACGTGCTGAAAGAGAAATTGAATAAACCTTATTAAGACGTAATACGTCAAGTCAGTTTTAGTTCATTCAAATCCAATATTAATGCAATACAGAGTGAAATAAAAGCCGATGTTAATGAAATCAAGAAGAAGGAACCATAATATTATTTCAAATGACAAGTATAAAAGCATATTTTTGATAATAAACTTATAGTAGTAGTATTCTATTGCGATTATATCAGGATACTAAAACTCCTTTCCCTCTATAGTGTTGTATAAGGACAGTAGTTTTTGACTATCTTATCAAGCTTATTAATTACGCCCGTGCAGTCAATTCATGTGCAAATTTTACTGTTCACAAATCATAAAATGAATAAATAGTCACGAATTATTCTTCATAATCACAACAATTGATTAATATTTACTATTATAACATGAAGAATGATGAGGCATCATAGGGCTGTCAGAATTAAATCCAGACATGTGATATGCAAAAGAGTAAAGGAGTGAAGAACCTCTCTCACTACCTCGCTGCATATATATATATATATATATATATATATATATATATATCACCTCAAGCAGCAGAGAGTGGTAAAGTGCTCAACTGACCAAAATAGAACAAAAATAAACAGTTTATGGTTATGTGAACTTTTACACCAGGGTCGAAAATTAATGCCATTTGAGGATAAAGAAAAACCTAAAACAATTTACGAAAAATATAGTTTCGGATTTTGCTAAGCTACAAATATGAAGAAAGTACTAGAATAATCCATTCATCAAACAGTCCGCTAAAATGCTTAAAATTATATTTTTCATTTGTCTAAACTGTTCATTCTAAATAAAGGTTTTCCTCTTAGATATGTATTAACTGAATAATTACGTATGAATCATATGTGGTTGCATGTCTTAAAAGAGCGCTTGGTTGAATGCCGAATAAGAAAACACAGCAGTTTCGGTGATTTTTCCCTCTTAGTCGATTGATTGAATGAATAAGAGGTGAATAAGTTGTAATTTATACGCCCAAATACGATGTATTTAAAGCCATTCGCAGCAGACGAACTGGCAGGAAGCTTTAAAGACTAAAGAATTAGAAAGTATGTTGAATATTGAGGAGCATTTATAAAGTATTTTTTTGAGTAGTCGAAGCCTTGATGTATGGAAAAGAGTAAGTTGTTGATGTATTACATAACTGGTTTTAAGAGTTCCTTATTGTGACTAACGTCCTGTTAGGACTGTGAGCAATCATTAAGTCATCTATATATACTGCTTCTTGGTTTTGAGTGGTGTTTGTCCAAAAGCTTCAATTAATTTGAACAAATCTGTCGCTTTGCTTCAAGGGTAAGTGCAATGTGAGGATTATCATATTAATTTTTTTAACATTTGAGATCATGAGTCAATTGATGCTAGACCAACATGGAAAACCTGAAAGCACTGGACGGATGTTTCGTTCTATTGTGGGTACGCATCTACGATCCCGTCTTGCGAGATTCGAACCCAGGATCTACCAGTCTCGCGCGTGAGCGCTTAACTTCTAGACCACTGAGCCGGCATCCAACGATGTTAATGTCCAAATTCAACTGATCCACGAACTTGAGTGACACATCCACCATTGTCTTCAGGTCCTGGGTTCGAATCTCACGAGGTGGGATGGTGGATGCGTACCCACAATAGGACGAAACCGCCGTCCAGCGCTTCTAGGTTTTCCAAGGTGGTCTGGCTTTAATTGACTCATGATCTCAACTATTAAAAAAATTACTACAATATCCACAAAAACCCCTTCTGAAAATTATCATATTCTTAAAATTAACCTGAACAAAATGTTTAAAGTAATGTTTTCATAATGTATTGTGATTTTTAAAAGTGAATGTTACACGTGTTTTGGTATTAGAAGCAGCAAGTATTTTATATATTAACTGATAAATACTATATTGTTTTAAAACGATATTGATTCCAATTACCTTATAATGTAAACCACGAAGAGTAAATATGTTTATACACTTAATGATCATATCTAAATCTGAGATAAAACTTGAATTTCGAACAGCGCGAAAGTAGCATTTTAAAATATCAGTAATAATATTAAAAAAGTACATGAATCTAAGTATTTTCTTAAAAAAGCTTGGACCAAATTGCCAGGCGAAACGTTGGATTTACTTCAAATTCATCCACTGAGATTTTGCAAATATATTATTCCTATTTATTGTCTTACATCAACTCGGCACTCAAATACTGTGAAACTATTCGCTCTAATTTAAACGAAAGTTCTTATGAATACAGCATCATTTTAATGAAAAATATATCAAGTATAAATAATATTCTGAAATACGTATAAGATAATGCAGTGACATTTGTATTGTTTTGATTTACATGTTTAACGTTCTGATATGCAATAAATATATAGCTGATACATATGACAAGTTTTTTTCTTAGTTCAGTCTTTGTGGTATTGTATAAATGTAATTCAGGGCAAATGCAAAGATTTGTTGAAACCTGACCCATACTGAAATTCAATCTATCCTGTATGTTTCAAGAATTGTTTATAGTTACATTTAATCTCCCTGGATTATATTGATTTTAATCTTAATATCGAGAATAATGGGATTTATGTTGTTTCGCTTAATATTTTTATTATTCTGATGCTTCCATTTGTTTAATTTGTTCTTTATCTCTTGGCAATTTTATGTGTGGTCAGATTGTCTGAAATGCATTAGGCTAATAAATCACGTTTGTGGTGTTTTCATTATTTTCTCTACATTTGTCAAAGGAGTTAACTTTTAACTAAAGTCAGAAAAAAAATGTTACACAAAATTTGCTGTAGTTCAATAGTTGAAATTAAATAGCAAAAGGAAAAAGGGAAGATTTCAGTATTTATCATAGTTGAAGTCATGAGTCAGTTGAAGCTAGACCACCATGGAAAACCTGGAAGAACTGGACGGCCGTTTCTTCCTATTGTGGGACTCCTCAGCAGCACGCGTCCACGATCCCACCTCGCGAGATTCGAAATCAGGACCTATCAGTCTCACGCGTGAATGCTTAGCCTCTAGACCACTGAGCCGGCATCCGATGGAAGAATCACTAGATGTGAATTTTACTAGTATTTAGTACTGAATATCACAAGAATATGAAAACTGTCTGTTAAACAATCGTGTAAGCTAATTACCGTTAACTTATAATTTTGGGTATAAAAGTGATATACATTTTAAATGTGAACTTCTTAAAATCTGAAACTGCTCTGTTAATCTGTAATGAATATCAAAATTAAGATTGATAACTTTACATTTACCATAACGTATATGAATTCACTTTTTCTTCGGTCTTCTACTATTATTGGTAGTGATTTTTTAACAAATTTTTCAATCAGTCAGCATGAAAAGTACGAATATTGAAATTTTTTTTTAAAAAAACTATACTTTATGCATAAAAAAGACATTTTAATATAAAACATTAAACTTTACAAAAGTACTATTTGATCTATTGTAGGTCAACTTTACTGTCGATAGCCTGTATGATGATAGATTTTTTTCCCTGCTAGTTGTAAAAAGATCAATGAATAAACGTAACGACATATATGAAGTGTTTATTGTGAGAAAATCATTCACTCTTGTTTTTTCTGGTTAATAAAATGTAGGTCTTCTGAAAGACCATCTTGAGTTCCTAGTGGACTAAGAGATCACTGTAACCACATAGTCCGTACGAAAGTTGGAATACTATTCTCAATAAATTTATTTATTATCTAAGCAAACAATAAAGTTATTTTACAAAATTACTAACCTGAATCCATTACCAAGTCTATGTTTCACATAGTTTGGTGGAGTCTCGTCAGATACACATCGATAACTACCCATAAGATTTATGCAAGCTTGACTTGGAGCATATGGATTATTTGATTTACACACATTTTCCATTTGATGACATTCATCAATATCTTAGTTAAAAATAAAAAAACGCAAATGAAATTAGATTAATTTGAAGTTTTGAAAAATCATAACATCAGGAAAATAAAATTTCATCAAGTTCAGAATGTATCCGATGTACTTGATTTTATAGGACTGATTATTGTCTGTGCTTAAAATTGTTTTAAGCAAACGTTTTGTCACTTTATTTTGTATTTCACTAACTCATGTTAGTTATATTTGAGGAGGATGAGAGATAGGTAGGATCTACTAATAACACTGTCTGAATGTTTTCTAACGTGGTAATCTCAAAGCCAGAAAACCCGGAAGTCGAGGATGGTGGCATAGTAAACTATAGTCGAATAAATGGTTGAAGTATTGTAATATACACCATAACTAAGCTGACTAGTTATCTTTGGAAGTGGTCTGTATAGCGTATCGAAATAAGATCTGATGCGGATGCCTGACTGAAAACCTTCAGTTAGTGTTGTGTTCAGTAAAACTTTTGAGATCAACTTGTCAAAGACGTTCAAAGCTATTTATTTCGGGTATTTGTGATAAGTCTTGCTAATTGAAAGCTATATTCAGATCCTAAGCTAGTCTCGTAACAACTAAGCTAAATTTACACAGCGACTTGAACACAAGAGAAAGGGCGCAAAATATGCGAGAACCACTTTGCTCCAAAGGTTCATTTAGGTGCAGAAAATATAGGGTTTTTAAGTATTTTGGAAGTCCTTGGGTTTTTCTGAAAATTCTGGAATGCTACCAAACATAGTAGCAGTGTAGTAATCAGCCAATCAGAAACTCTACATGTGATTTTTCATTTTCGCGATGTTTCTAGCAAAACTTCTAGTCAAACGCTGATTGGATAAAATGCTTTTTAATGTTTCGTGAGCTTGTCATATCTATTGCGAGAAATTTTCAGGATCAATCCAACAATTTGTAAATTGCTACATAAATATTTACACATAATTCAAAATACCTATGATGTATTTCAAAGTAATAACATTTTAAACTACTAGAAGTGTTGTTAGCAAACACTGATATCATGAACTGTTTCTCGTGACGATAAATATTTAATTACCATCATGAAGTAATCAGTCATATTTAAAGGTCACTTATCAGTAATAAGTAAACAAATTTTGAAGTTAGTAGATCACGAAATTGAAGATGTTTAGTAAACATCCTGTAGAAACGGACTGGAGGCTTTCATATTATTCTCAGTTCGTTATTTAAACAAGTTCAACTGTACTAGTGATGAAAACTATTGATGGGAATTCTCTTGGTTTCTTTTGATATCATAAATTAAAGATTTATTTTGGAAAAGAATTCAAATAACCTGTCAGAAAAACATAATTTGTGTACCCGATGACTTCTGTTATTTAAACATCAATAATGGAAATTAAAAGTATTATCATTTCTTGCAAGAGTTACTTCATTTTAGATATTAGGAGAAATTGGTTTGTCTACGTTTCAGTAAGATTTAATTGAAGATGTTTCAATATACTATCATGAGATGAACATCAATAATATAGATTAGAATGTGTCTGCCAGAGATATTCAATGACGATTGATTGAGATAAAGATTGATGAATTTATGGATCAATACACCCAGCCTTAAAAGTAATTAAGCGTAATCATTTACTCTAAGCGAACGATAAATTTTTAAAATACTGCATGTGTTTTATATCAATATCTTTCAACAATATCATGTGTAAGTCGTTACATTATACACCAGATCTCCTGAATAGATTGCATTACTGTATCATGAACAATTAGCAATCTTAGATATTAGTTTTGTCTTTCATGATATTAACTTCTAAAGTAATCATAACTTCTGTACCGACTAATAATGCAGACAACCTGCTGATATCACTAATTAAGGGCCTTATAATATAAACTATATTCTATAATATGATCAGTTTATGTGAATAACGAATGTGAGTAATGAAATGGCTGGTAGTGCCAGAATATTTCTATTGTACGTTCCAACGAATCTCTTTAGCAAACACAATAGAGGAATTATTAAAGATTTTGTTACTTTCGATTTAGTTCACTTCTGATACAAGTTAAGTTGAAGTATTTTTTGCCATAGGAAGTCGTTAATTCGTCTCTAAGACATGCAACTAAATTCCTTGAATGACAAATAATTGTACTCAAAAATCAGCTTCCTAAACGAATTTAAGACAAACTATTATATACGTATACATCTTTGAAGAGAAATTAAAGTGATTGACAGGAGTAGGTTAATTTTATTTTTATAACCCTCATAAATAAATATGATAGCTTAGAAGATTAAAATAGGTAGGTGTGGTGTGTGCTACTGATGTTGAAAGATATAAGTAGCATATATCATCAATCGGAAGTGAAATACCTGACAGCAGTAGTTAAGAAGATCGAAAAAAGAACGGAAACAGAGAATGATTACTGTGGAAACAAAGGAACAATGAATTTTGAGATTATTGATTGATATTTTGCAAATGAAATATTTACTATATGGTTCTGTAATTTTGTATTTGAATACATTCGATTGTATCAGTTTTAAGAGTAATATATGCTTATTTCCACGTCTATTGTTGATTAATTACAATCAACCTATTTTTTCTTTGAAGTACATAGGCTAGCTATTATTAAGAACATTGAATATTGTATTCGTGTCACACAAATATTCATGATATATGATTGAATTTTTCTTCTAGTTTATTTCGAAATCATTACATTAGACCAGATTTTAAAATATGAAAAAAATGCGTAAATAATATATGTGGGTGTTTGTGATTTTTAGTAATTTTTTATATATAGTTGAAATCATAAGTCAATTGAAGCTAGACAACCATGGAAACCTGGAAGCACTGAACGTCCATTTCGTCCAATTGTGGGACTCCTCAGCAGTGCGCAGTTGCTCAACTTCGTGGATTGGTTGAAGTCAGACATTAACACCGTTGGATCCCGGCTCAGTGGTCTATCGGTTAGGTGCTCGCGCGCAAGACCGAATGGTCCTGGGTTTTAATCTCGCGAGGTGTGATTGTGGATACGCACTGCTGAGGAGTCCCACAATAAGAGGGAATGGCCGTCCAGTTCTTCCAAGTTTTCCATGGTGGTCCAGATTCAACTGATTCATGATTTCATCTATATATAAAATCATATAATTTGAAAATATTTTTCATTTCAAAATGGTATAAACTGATACATTGTGTACCGAAATAAGAATAATCAAATATTTTATTTTAGACTAGAATTTTTTCAGTTTTTATGATTTTTTTATGTTTTTTGACATTTTTCCACGTAAAAAATTGGATAAAAATGTTCAATATCAATTGAAGTAAAAATTAATGAGTAGATGTACAAATGTTAATAAGTATTAATGACAATGAATAAAATGATCAATTAAAACTGTGGGTTTCATTATTTTATTTCTTGTGGTAAAATATTAAGTGAATCAATAGAAAGTGGGTCATAGAATAAATGTTTTCACTAAAGTCTAACTACAATTTTGTTCACTAGTTGAGATTATTGGTCAATTGAAGCTAGACAACCATGGAAAACCTGAAAGCACTGGATGGCGGTTTCGTCCTATTGTGGGACTACTCAGCAGTGTGCATCCACGATCCCTACTTCACGAGATTCGAACTCAGGACCTACCAGTCTCGCGCGTAAGCGCTTAAACTCTGAACCATTGAGCCGGCATTCAACGATGTTAATGTCTAACTTCAACCAATCCATGAAATTGAACGACACATCCACCGATGTCTTCAGTGAGTTACTATCTCACAATAAACTTAGTTGGACTCCACTGATCACTGCTTCTCACCAGAACTCCACGAAATACCTCTTGAAGCCAGTCATTAGTGAGCATATATTGATTAATATCAGAAGGGTTTTGTGAATATTATACTAATTTTAATAGTTCAGGTTAGACATTAACACCATCAAATGCCGGCTCAGTGGTCTAGAGATTAAGCGCTCGCGCACAAAACTGATAGATCCTGGGTTCGAATCTCGCGAGGTGGGATCGTGGATGCGTACTGCTGACGATTCACACAATAGGAGGAAACGCCGTTCAGTGCTTCCAGGTTTTCCATGGTATTCTAGCTTCAATTGACTCATGATCTCAGCTATTGAAAAAACTATAATATCCACAAAAACGCCTTCTGATATAATTTTCTTATTGAAACTTTGTACGATTTATCGACTTATTGATTTGAATAGAAGTCAAACAACATTTATGTTTATAAATTATGTATACTCTATGAAGGTTAATGATAAAATGAATGGTAAACAAAATCATTTTATAAGTAAACAGGATAATAACTAAGATTCAATAGTTTATTAAATTCTAAGTATTTTAATTTGTTCACATAATTGGAAAAACAAACTATGACCTTAACATTGGTATGGGAAATTTACTCAGAAGTTTTATTATTCATTCTTAGGGAGTATATTTTTTAAATTATTTACCCTTATTAAACTGAATTTGTTTTTAAAGCTTAAAAAGATGAATGAATGAAGGTAAGTTTTTCTTCACCTTGGATAAACTATGAATAACAACACGTTAATTTTTCTCAAGTAGAATAATGATTTCAATCAATGAAAAGGTAAGTAAATGAGATTCATAACAAATAGATCAGAAAGGGTTTTGTGGAGAATTTAGTATTTTCATAGTTGAAATCATGAGTCAATTGAAGCTAGACTACCATGGAAAACCTGGAAGCACTGGACGGCTGTTTCGTCCTATTATGGGACTCCTCAACATGTTTTTTCACATACAATTTCCATATTAGTAATCAATTTGCTACCATGATAATTTAGTGAGGGCTAGTATCCGTTGTATAAATTAATAACGTACTTGCACAATGAAAACTAATTAGTTTCATATCATGTCAATTCGCTCAATGACTAATGGTTAGATAATCATAAACTGATATTTTTTATAGTCAGTAGAATTTTTAAAATCGTTTATCGGCAAAATGTATTTGTAATGCGGAAAACACCACACTCCATTTTATTGTGACATAAAATAACATGAATTAGAACGTTTTACAAGAGAAACAAATTAATGGAGTTGAAAAACGAGCAATACTAATCGTTAAATGTTATCCGAAACACTAGGTGCAATCCAATCAAGTAAATATTCTGAGGTGTTATTGCCCCACTAGTTTTATAATCCCCAGGATTTCATAACTAATGAAAATATGCTTGATAAACTCTGTTATCTAACAACCAAAAAGGCAGGAGAAATGAAAGTGGTAGAGTAATAAAAAGTAAAAGGCACTTCTGTCATGTATTTCCCCTTCAACGTTTTTTTAAAAATAAACAAATCTACATATCTTTCTACATTCCTTCATTTATTTTTACATATTTTTTCTCATTATCGTAAACTAGTGATAGGAGGATATTTTCTTAAAAAGAGGATAACAATGAATTACAAAATTTTTAGCTTGTTTTATTTAGGGCTCATCGGCTATCTGTGCCTGTGTTCCAGTGTTCGAACCCAGTAAGAGTTCCTTCGATCAGGCTACTGTATTATTATAAATATGAACTTTCTCAACCGGTATTGTTTTTGTTATTAATTACGTCAGTTTGAAATCTCAATAAAGAGAAAGCACATAGTGCCGATATTAAAAATAAACATCGGGTATAGTTAACCTTACTATTTTTAATTTATATTTATCTTACGGTAGTATATTTGCAGGTTAAAAACCTACTACTTGTCGCTTGACTGAATTCTGGAAATGTTTTGATCTCTGAGTTAGATGTTTTACTTGTATAGCTTTCATAGTTATTTTAAACAACATCATCAGTACGTACTTCGAGACGCAGTTGCTTTTAAAGTAAATGATGATGATGCTCAGAAGAACAGTGAAAGCTTCACAACCGAAACGTCCTGCCCAAAGTCCATAACACCTCCAACTTACTTATCTCAAGCTACAAACATCTAACAACTCATGAAATAAATTCTGTGGTGCAAAACGCTTCACTGATCTGTTATGAATTTTAATTAGTTTAATTGGCCTTAAGTAAATACTTTGGTTTGGACCTTATTAGGTCAGGAGTTAAAAGATAACAATTCATCACTAACATACTAAACTTATGAAACAGACGTGAAAATGATCAATAATTAACAGAATTATTATTTCAACATAAAAGTATCAATCAAATTGATGCTATTTAGATCACATACAATTACGGACAACAAACAAGATCCTTTTTAAACCATATAAATCTATCCATTTAGTTTTTATATAACCTTGTTTTGGTTCCTTTAGCCAGACACTGTGAGATTATATATTAAAGTGAGTTAGATAATTAAATGAAAATTTTCAATCTCACACTTCACAAGCTTACCAATAAATCAAAAGTACAATTATTTCAGTTAAAGAGATGCAATTTACGAAGTATACTTTGTAGGATGGGCTTATTTGATTACTACAATAATTTTCCATATTTATTTCAGTAATACAGAATAATATGAACACATGATTTACTATATTTGAAGGGAATATATACTACATCAAATATTACTTATTTAAACCTATATGTGTATTTCTATTATCTCTCTTTATATATCCATCTGAATTGTTGTTTATATCTCCCAATCTATCCCATGATGTAAATAAAACATTGATATTGATTGTATTAACTACAAAAATTATTATTACGATATTCACTTTCTAGATTTGTTATTCAAGAAATTGTTGATGTTTATCACCTTTTGAAAAAGTTGTAATGAAAATATTGAACAACAATTTAGTAAACTAAAAAACTCAATTATGCTAATTTCCAATATGATTGGCATACACGTTTTACATTTAACTTTAATGAGAATGCTTCACCGCAAAACACAACCTATGTGGTAAACAAAGAGAAGATCTGCTCAAAAGCTATATCTAATGGACTTTAGTTTCATATATTTACAAAAGATAGAGAATTGTTTGAATTGTGTTGATGAATAATTCCTAAAACACAAATGTTTGACATACCCGATCCTCGTTTGTGTTACATCACACGTTAATTTATAGATGAATAGCTTACATGTAAAAATGAATGGACTAGAGTTGGAGTACAGGTTTAATGGCCTAAAGATAACCGACCTGCTGTGAGGACTAAATAATCATTCCTTCAGTCCATCGTTTTATCATCGATGGGAACTGATAAAAAAATCTATTCTGTGTTCCCTGATTGTCTAGCTACATTACAGTATATGATCCAGTCTATGCAAAAATTCAACACTCTCCACCGACCTCTCAGCATAAGTTTTACCTCATGTTTAACCACAAATACTATTGAAACTTAGTTGTAGTATCAGTTTTTCACAATGAGACTATGCAAGATATATTTATTAATATTTACTGCTCTTCCCTTATATGTGTCGCACTTAACGAACAGAATGTCCACAGTTAATATTTAATACTCCATTTTTTACGATAATCACGGACAGAATTTTTGATAATATCTCATTATAGATAAACGATCCAACCAATTTATCAATAAGTAATGTATTGTGAGCAATGTGAAAGATTTCAAGGTCTTTCATAATCATTGTTACTCACAAGCTATTACAATCACTTTATTACATTTCATGTAGGCCCAGAGATGCAACAGAGAAACAAAACAAATTCAAAACTGACTGTGGAGTAAGTCGGATTACTCATAAAATACATTATTCTGAATAAAGTTGATGCTTCATTCACACAACTATGCAGGAATATCAACGAGCAGTGAGAAGGCAATGATGTACCATTTTTAGATCATTGAACGCAGAAGACTATGGACAAAATAATTGAACGCAAAAGTACCGATATTCCCAGCCGAGGTAATTCCAAGAATGTCAGAAAAATTTTAAAAGTATGAAACTGGGATCAATCATGAATCAACAGATCCGTCGATAAAGATCCAAGCTGCCTGTCTTTTCCACTGAAACCGTGAAATGAGTTAGGTCAGACAACCATATAAAGACATGAAAGCACTGTATTTCAATTGGCTCATGATATTGCGCAACTAGCTTTGAGGGAAAACTTTAGGGGTTATAGTGTGAAGCCATGATTAGTAGCGTTAAACCGTGTCGGATGTGAAGGAGGTACCCACAGGAAACAATGGAAGATGACTGCACAACGTCGTGAAGTGATTGAAGTTGAACTTGTATACCACTAGATCCAGACTTAGTGGTATAGATGTTAAGTGTTTACGTGAGACCGATTATCACGAGTTTGATTCTTGGTTGTGAAGTCGGGAATGTGCACTGATGAGGAGTACCATACTGGAACGGAACGGCTGTCAAGTGCTTCCATATTGTATATAATTGCCTAACTAAAATCATCTCGTGGTTTCAATGAAATTCAACAAATCTCGACATCCACATACTGATAAGTCTCAACCCATGTTAAAAAGGTCAATTAGTCACATGGTTAGAGGCCGAATAAATAAAACACTCAATGGGATCACACTGATACATGAAGACAATAAAACGTACTTAGTTAGTGTGTCAATCGGAAACAAGGTCATAATTTGTACGAAGTCGGTAATTGTGAAGTTATCAGTGTGGTCATTTATACTTGAAGTAGGCACTGATGACGTTATCCAAAATGATACACGAATCTTCCAGGTTAAATCATTCAGAGAACTCAGGATTACCAAAAACACTCATCTGAGTAACAAATCTTTTCTTTCATTCTAGAAAATAGCTTTTCTAAAATTTTCGGACTTAAGAATGGGTAAGCAAAGATGGATAGTGGCTAGCAGTGGAATCCGCGACGCGTGTTTCGTCCTATTTGGGACTCGTCAGCCGGACATATCTGCATCTCAGAGTTGATGTTCACTCTGGTACTCGAACCCAGTACCTTTCGCTTCAAACGCCATTACGTTATTCACTCAGCCACTGAGTTCTGATAGCCACTTGCTTGTGCAATGGGGTGAAGTTTAAATTCACTTAGTATTGTTTGTTTGAATCTTCCCATCGATGTGTTAGGACTGCAACTGGTCAGTCTCTAATTACGTTACCAGTTTCAGTCCTAAACATCAATGGGAAGGTTGAAACAAACAATACTAAGTGAATTTAATAATGGATAGTTTAGATGACTTAGTGAAAATAGTAGTGTGAAGGAATAATAAGAATAATAACGAAAAGTACTAATGTTTCAGAGGATTTAAATGAAACGGAAAACAACTGTTCATAAAATATAATTAAATAGTAAACGAATTTTTCGGTGAGTAAATAATTGATTATCTAACGAATATAAGAACGCCTGGAACTAGTACCTCCAGAATTTATAGAAGCTGTTTAAGGCAAAAACCGGTAGACAGTTAAATAAAACATGACATAAGATATTTGAAATTATTGATTACACATGGAGTGCATTTATATGTAGTCGGAGGTTATACCAATCAGTTATGTTCGTTGGATTAAAGCTGCGATTTACGTTGATTAGTTCATATTCAATATAAAAGTTCAAATTAACTGCAAAAAAGTACATTAAATTACATGTGTTTACTAAAAAATAATTAACGAATACAGTACATACTTAGCATTGATGATAATGGTCATAACAATAACTACTAAATCTTACCATAACATCGATTTCCTCTCCCTAGTCGAAATCCATCAGGACATTGACATTGATAACTCCCAGGTTGATTAATACATAATGAATATGGACATGGTGACATATAATTAATATCATTGTTGTAAGGTTTCACATTGCATTCGTCGATATCTGATTTATTTAGTTTTTTTTATAATTAATTGTTTTGCATTATTTTTGAAAACATAAAAATGAATTATAAGTAGTATGGATTTTAACAAATTACTGATATGATTATATTATTCAACATTAAACTTAATTGAATATTTATCAGAATATTGTTCTTAATCACTTGGATATCGGTTATATTAGATTTAACTAACAAGACATTTACACACACAAATTACGTTACATATTAATAACAGGAAATGTATCGTACACAATGTTGGTAGCATTGTTTAATTAGGTGCATTCGACACGCTTAAATTATTTTCTTTAATACAGATAACGATAAAAGCAAAGATTCGTTTTGTAGTATCCATCAACTCTCTTTTGAAAGCCTCAAATTCAATGAATTTATATAGTAAAAATAACACTGAATAAAATAAATTCTCGAGTCCACTGAAGCTGGACCAACATTGAAAAGCTAGAAGCACTGGAAGGCCTTTTCATCTTAGTATGAGACCTCTCTGAAATGCGTGTCCGCGATCCCACATTCGATGGTCGAACTCAAGATCTTTGTACTTGCTCGCGAACGTCTAAAGTCCAGACATTTTATCTGGCATCCAACAAAGTTAATATCTAACTTCAATCGACCCATTATCTTGTTCAACCAGTGGAGTCCAATCTGTGTAGGATGTTAGGCAGTTATCCACCTGAGACAATAAATAAAGGGTTGCACAAGATCATTGGTCAACTGAAGTTAGACATTAACATCACTGGATGCCGGTTCAGTGATCTTAGGCGCTAAGTGGTGTTACTGTACTTATATTTGGACTGTGTGTATTTTCGTTATCAAGGACGCTCGTTTGATTTTGTTTGGAGCATCTCAGCTGAATATAACTGCATCATAGTGATGATTTTACCTTAACACTTGAACATGATTAACAGGTAATATTGTTTTCTCTAGATTTTACTGCTATTGCGTTTGACTGATCTGCCAAACCAACTTTTACTTTTCAGAAAAAAATATGAATTTCTCACCCTTTTGTAATTCGCGATGATCACCAGTCGAGCCTAAATCATTTTAACATTTTCCAGGCTCAAAATAACGGAAAAAATAGTTGTTGAGTGTCTTTACAGAAAAATACAGTATAACTAACCTGGTGTTTCGTTCTCTACAGTAATAAAAAGGAACGAATCGAGCTTGATAAATAAAAAGGAACGAATCAAAAGTCAAAATGGGAATTTTCACTCTACTGTAATATACCTAGCTATTTAACTTCGTTTATTTCTTACAGGAGTTTTTAAATTTTATAGTTATATTACTTATGAAAATAATAGTAGCTTAAGTAAAGTACTTAAAATAATGTTCAAAAAACTAAGGTCTTGAAAATTGTAATTAACTGACCAACACACGATTTTTCATTTTCTCCATTTTTATATCCCGAAGCACACTGACATCGATAACCACCAATCATATTTACGCACTGGTGCTCGTTCCCACAAATATCTGGCTTTTCAGTACATTCATTAACGTCTTTGAAAACCAAAGCAATAAAGAAGTAGTAGAAAGTAGCAACATAATCGAATGTTTTAATAATGTGGTGAAAAAAAAGAGTAATAGTGTTAATATGAGAAAAGTGAATAGTTTCCTTGGTTTCGGTTATAAGGTACAAAGAATTGAATTTCGACCTATACCTATCTAGATATCTCGAAAACATAAATTTTATGTATTTGATTAAATTGGTCCTGATAAAATTTAATTCAAGCGAAAAATAAACAAAACTAACATTCGTTTAACCCATTACTGATAACAACTAGTAGGTCTTACAGTGTTATGAGTAAAAGTGAATAGAATTATGGGTTGTAATATGTAGGATTTTACGAAGCAAGTTTTGTGATGCTTTAATAATTATCAAATATTGTCTTTTCGTCGTACTTGGTGTCTGTTTAGACATCCTCAACAATTGTATTATGTTACGATATCGATTGAAAAATCAGTCGCCTACATAACTCACGATACTACTGTTACACAATGAACAAGAATAACCAAAGCTACTATTAACTGTTGCCGTTCTTCCACATATTTTGTCATAGTAATGAATGAACAGTACTGAGCCTGCGTGCACATGCATATGTTTAAAATATGTTTAAATTTGTTATCCAAAAATCAAGATGAATCTTTGAATCTTTAACACATCAAAATCAGACTATTACAGCAAAAAAAATGAAAATGTGAATCACACTATTCAACTTGAAATTAATCTTGCTTCATTGTAATTATTAAGTTATCCTTATCTAAAAGTAGAGATGATGATGGTTAGTATTGGAATCCAGTACGTATGTTCCGTTCTATTTGGGACTCGTCACCTGGATGTACATACATCTCTGAGTTAGTGCTCGCGACGGAAATCAAACCTAGTACCGTTCGCTTCAAACGCCATCGCGATATCCACTTAGCTACTCAGTTTAGATAACCTCTAGCTTGTGTAATAGGGTGAAGTTTAATTCATTTTTGTAATGGTTGTTTGAATCTTCCCATCAATGTTTATGATTGCAAATGATCAGTCTCTTATAATGCTTGTGACTTAGGGTAATATTGAGGCAATCCGCACAGTACGTTTATATGCCAATAAAAGACTAAATAATTGCAGTACTAAACATTAATGAGAGGATTCAAGCAACCAATACAAAAAGGTTTAGATTAAAAGGTTTACTTTAAAAATATATGGAAAATAGACTGGAAACGTCGTATTGTATTCCGATCACATTCTTATCAGTAGACAAAGGAAACTGTGTAGATTCGGAATGTGTTGAAACACTAAACCAAATACATAAGTCTTTATGTTAGTTTCTATCTAAAAATCTCTTTCATCACAGTTTAAAGCTTTTAATACTTATAAATAGATTATACTGACTACTGTGTTTTGCATCTGAGCATTTGTAAGATTATCAATACCGTTCAGATTTATTTTTCATGGAATCTTTCTCCAAAAAAAGTAATTACAACTAACCTTTGCATTTTAAGTCTGGATAACCTAACCAGATAAAACCTTCAGGGCAGACACAAACGTAACTTCCTTGGGTATTCACACACCTAGCCCTTGAATCAGGACAAGATTCCGCTGGTGTAAATATTGAACATTCATCAATATCTAAGGTACAGTATATAAGAAACAGAATAGAAATATAACTAGTGTGTACAAATAAATAAGTGTGAGATACATGTCTTGTTATCGACATGATTGTACTTTACTGGTGAAGTTTCCACCAGTCAATAATTCCGAGAAAAGTTCATTAAATTCTAGTGTGAAGCCTCGACCGGTGGAGTTAAACTATGTGAAAAGTGGGATAGTGCACGTCGAGTATAATTTCTACTACTTTGTCCATCATAGATAGTTTTGTGCGCATGGTCATTCTGCAAATTAATAACGTGGATTGAGTAGAAAGGTATTCCGGTTTTCTCTACATTCCAGCATTTATCTTTGAGGAAAATGGACATTATGTTAGAAATCAAATTAAAAATATACAGAACCTTTGGGTTTCCAACCTCACTTATGCAAAAACTTGAAAATATGTTTCCACAGTTGTAATAATTTTTATTGGAATCAAAATGAAAGTTCCTAAATAAAATGACTAGAAAATGAAAACTATTTAATGAGTAGTTACTCTATAAAAAGTCAAAATATTTTTCTTGACAGACTGACATTAGCTGAAAAATTACCAGAAACTAGGTATAGAATTTCATTTTTTCTTATATTTCACGTGAATGAGTTCAGGTTAAAACTTTGAATTTGAGTAAATTAAGGGTAACTTCACTGGTGACCATAAATAGTCATTCATGCTGGGATCGATTTTAAACGCTATAGATCTTTAATAAAGTCTCTAGCTATCGTATTAAGAACGAATCGATAATATGCATTAATTTATCTTTTATAGTCTGTGAAGACTTAAGCGTTGTAAGTTTATTATAATTGAAGAGTAAGGAGTGTTAAACTTTAAAATGGTCACTCCTTTGTGACCTACTTATTGTATGGTTCGAATGTCTTATGTATTAGTGTTTCGTTAACAAATAACTTATCAAGGGAAATATCATGATATTGTGAACGTTTGTCACATTTCGAATTAACGGCTTAACAGAAATCGAGTTCCAAGTATAAAACAGACATTATATGTAAAATTATGTTTAAATAATCTCAGCGATTGAAATTTTAATAATTCTAACGTAGCACCTGTAGAACTGATCCAAGCGTGTATAAAGAAAGCTCTTTGAAATTATTTAAATGCAGTTTTCACATAGAAATTTCACAGCTGTCGGTAAAACATCCATGATGAAATGGATGAATCTAATTTGTATTTCTTCCAGTAGACTATAAAACTTTTGTATGATGATGAAATACCAGAACGTTTTTTTAGATTTCACTTACTGATATTAGATAACGAAAGTAAATGAGAGTTATCAGGCTCATTACAAATATTACATTATCAAACTAACGAAATTCAATAATACAATTTAATTTGTGGTGTTCATTACTTTATGTAGTCATTAGTTTAAAATGTTTGTGGATGTATTTCAACTGCATAAATGTAAATGAATGTCAAACATGAGTTATATAAATTATATTACATTTCTTTAACTACTCAAAAGAGTTCGCTCTCCCTCTGGAAATGCTCTCACATGGCCACGCGTATATAGCCCCTGCCAGGGAAGTCCTACTCACTGCCTTCTCGTGGAGGGTTTTTGTTCACGAAAGTGAGAGGACGAAAAGCGAATGTCCGTCGCTTTAACTGGGTTGGTAGACACGGAGGATCCACCTAGAGGAGTTGGAAAACTCTGATTCCGAACCAATGGTGCACATGGGCTCCAGTATCCTGAGGGAACAAATGGCGTATGAATCAATCGTTGGTCACCGGCTACCATGAAACTGCATCACCTCACGATGCTCCACTGACCTGTGGATCACACCATTAAGTCAAAGGCTCTCTGTGTGGCCCCTTGAGAAAACCACCTGCTTCATACTGGGCACCTGGGCAGTATCACAGCCCTCACACAAATCAAATGAGATTTGTGCGGCGCGTATATATCTGGTGCTTCCTTGCACCAATATTTATGTGTTTAAATAAAAAAATTAAAAAATGTTTATTAATTCAATAAAACTAATGTATCCAGTACCATCATATTTAGAATGCAATTCAATCATTTGATTAAAGTTATCTTAATAAATTACATTCTTACTGTATACAAGCGATAAAGCAAACCAAATATGAAATGGGTTTAATTATTCACAAATAAATCAAAAGATACAATGCCGTAACAATCCTTCAATGAAAATCAGTTAACAATGATCGAATAGAATCAGTATGAAATAGTAACTTTAGAAATCGAACCAGTAAACAAAAAAAGGTATGAAGTACACTAATGAGAAAAACAGGAAAATTGTAAAATGTTTTTCCCATCAATCTTTACAATAACAACTCTAGAAACATGTAAATACTTTGTGTAAACAGTATACCTGAAGAAAAACCTTTCTTCTTTCTTACTGTGATCAAATATGTAGGACATTTATAGGAGGAAACCTTATTGAAACATGAAATAGACTTAATTAATTAAACATTATTAATATTAAGAAGGGGATTTGTGGAGATTTCAGTATTTTTCAAAAGTTGAAATTATGAGTCAAACGG
>NC_031495.1:39736874-39750396 GCF_000237925.1 Schistosoma mansoni
AAATACTGAAATCTCCACAAATCCCCTTCTAAATATAATCATATACTCACTAGTGACTGACTTCAAGATACATGTCCTGGAGTTCTAGTGGGAAGCAGTGACCAGTGGAGTTCAACCACGTCTATTGTGAGATAGGAACTCACTGAAGACAATTGGTGAATGGTTGCTCAACTTCGTGGATCAGTTGAAGTTAGACATTAACACCGTTGGATGCCAGCTCAGTGGTCTATCGGTTAAGGGCTTCGGCTCGAGACTGGTAGGTCCTGGGTTCGAATCTCGCGAGTGCGGGTTCGTGGGTGCGCACTGCTGAGGAGTCCCATAATAGGACGAAACGGCCGTCCAGTGCTTCCAGGTTTTCGATGGTGGTCTAGCTTCAATTGACTCATAATTTCAACTTTGAAAAATTATTAATATTACCTTAAAAAAACTTAGAATTTAATCTGGGAACCAAATAATACAAGAATATCATTCCTCTATCCGATTACCGGCTGAATTATTAATTTCTATCATTATTTTACGAATGTACTTTAAAATGCACAAAACAGAGTCAGTTTCCTTTGATAACATATATGCCTGGAGAACTTCTAAGTAAAAATATTTTTTTAATCTATTTAACATAAAAGTACTTTTTATCTATTTGTTAAATATTGAAAAAAGTATGTTAATTGTGCAAATTGTGTGAAAAGAATGGATATAAACAATCGATGATGATGAGATATAATTGTACTTGTCAAAATAAAGTTATATTTATACACAATTGTTGACAGTTCTTACAAGAAACGAAAAACAAATCAGTGATATATGTATAACTAATCAAAGAAATATTGACATTTGCGTTGCGATCACAAAACGATCTAAGTTTAAGACCGATTGAAAACCAGAAAGGACTGGACGGCTATTTCATTTAACCAAAGCACATTTTAGCATGATCCATACACGATACTATAGAATATGAACTCAGCATTTTCAGGCCCTAAACTTCAGACTAGTAAGCTAACATTTAAAGGTTTACATGTCTAACTTCAGTCAGTTGCCGATAATCTTCAACGAACCGTCATTGTTTTTAGCGGATAAATGTCTCATACATTACTTAGGGTTATGAACGTCAAGAGATCGCTACAAGACCTGAGCCTCCGAATGCCCTTATAGGGCTGAGGATGGGGAGAGTCGGCTCTCCTTCTCCAAATACTCTCACATACCCACGCGTATATAGCCACTGCCAGGGAAGTCCTACTCATTGCCTTCTCGTGGCGGGGGTATTGTTTACAAAATTGAGAGGACGAAAAGCGAATGTCCGGTGCTTTAACCGGGTCGGTGGTCACAGAAAGTTCATCTAGGGGAGTTGGAAAATCCTGATTCCAAACCAATGGTGCATATGGGTTAAGGGATCTTAAGGAAACAAATATCATATGAACCTATTTTTGGTCACTGTAGTCACAATGGGACTGCATCGCCTTACGTTGCTCCACTGCCTTGTAAGGCAGAATTTAAGGTCGAAGGCTCCGAGTGTGGCCCCCTAAGAAAATCACCTGCATCGGTATGGACACTAGGGCAGTATCACAGCCCACACACAAATCAAGTGACTTGCGTGGTGCATATGTATTCAGTGTTCCTTTGTACCGACATTTATGTGTCCAAATAAAATACATAAATACAAGACCTAAATATCCTGGGTTAGATCCTTTGTGGGGTTATCGATACACACTGCTGAGTCCCATTTTGGGACAAAATAGCTACACGATTTTTTCAGGTCTTCAGTAATTTACTGAGGTCGGTTTTTCGCCGTAATAACATTCAAAAACCTCCGCGCAACCTCTATCATAACGAATATTAATAACTTGAACAATGTAAATTTGATTAGTAGATATAAAGATTATATACTGAATTATTCAGTCAATATAATATAAACATTGTGCGATGTCGCTTAAATTACCATGGAACTATATTGCTACAATTCACATAAGTATAAAATCTTGAAGTTAAATCAATGCAATGAAACTAATTCAAAAGAATTATATCGACATTAATGTAAAAACCAAATATAGTAAATCTAGTTCAAAATGGATGAATAAAAATTCCGAAATGAAATGTGTGAAGAGAATATGTGAATCAATCTACGTCAATAGGATTAACTTAGAGTTATATCAACTGAAGTCTCAACAGATTTTGTCAATAAGTTCTCAGACTTCCCAAGAACAAATTTAATTGATATAATGAAATAAAAAGGTAAAATCAAAATTTTGACTCGTGGTGATGTTTTGGTCAATATTACTTTCCTTTTAAAATACAATATGGTGATTACTCCGCTTAATATTTGTTTAGTTTTCCAGTGTAGTATTTTATTGGTTATAACATTAGTTTATTTGAGTGTGATGTTTATCCAAGATACAATATTCTTGAAATAAATTAATGTGAAATATGATCAGAATGACATACAGCATGTGAATTATTATAAATCCGAGTATTTTTCATATATATGTGTAATGATTTTATTCTAGTTAATAATCTAAATGAATGTACAGTCAATATATAAGTAAATATATTTTGACTAGGATCGTCGTATTTTGTGGTGAATAAATCTAGGGTGTTTTTACTTGGAATCGTGGGAACTGCAGTGGCTACTCTTTTTTTTCAAGTTTTAGTAATAAACGACGTTGATATAACATTAATGAATCCATATTTTTATTTATCTACTGTCAAAATTCCTTGAATTTAATTTTATGCTTACTGCTTTATCATATTACGGTGGGTGTTGATACAGGGGACACAACATGTTTCAGCGATCAAAGTTGACCTAATGTTTCTACCTGGTACTATTTACCTAAAGTTTGCATATCTTACTACATAATTATATAATAGATATCATGACCAAGTTTTGATTTGATAGTTTTGAATAATGTTAATTTGGTTATTTATTCTTTGAAGAAGTGGCTTACACCGAGTCACGGAACGTCAGAAAATCTAAATTTTCTACTCATTGGGATATTACAAATATATTAATTTATTCATAATTATATAATAGTTAATTATCAATTATTAAGTAACGTTCAAATCTACCTAATTATAAATGAGAACAAAATAAGTTTATAATTCACTTGTGTTCAGCACCAAAATAAACAATAATAACAAATGAGGAAGGCTAGTAGAGAATTATACAAAATTTGTTAAAAATGCAATTGATTTCCATTAAATCTCCTTGGAATTCCTCATTGATATTCCCAGATGTATGGAACATTGAAGTTAAGTGCTGTAGCTTATTTCTATTATTTTTTGACAATAATATAAAAACTAAGGTTGAGTGAAGATATAAGTTACTTATCAGCAATTTCTATGTTCTTATAATTAATTGATTTATATGAAAATCCTATTTGCTATGAGGTCATCTACCACTCTAAAACTGGTAGCTAATGTTGAGGATTCTTTCAATAATCTGGACTTCGATATAAATTGTAGTATTTTCGCACTTAACGTTCTGAAAATGTAGAGCTTCATCCATAAGCTATTCGGTATTATAATTGTAAAACTCAGTCTATTAAATGCTTGGAACATCAAATTTTTGCCGTTTCTAAACACATATGTGAAGTTCATGCTGTTTGATTCAACATGCTGTGCTTCAAAACCAATTCATTAACACCTATCACCAGTGCATTAAATGTTGTTTATCAAAATTTTGAACTCTTCACCAAATGACCATTCAAGAAGATATTCAAAGAGCAGGGAGATTATTGAGAAATCTGTAGTTAGATTATCTATTCACGTTGAAAAATTGTTGTTCATGATGAAGTCCTTCTGAGAATAATTGACTGAATTTTAATGTGCCTAACTGCAGCGCAGATCATAAAATATTTGATTCACTGAGATAAAAAAAATAGTTTCTTCGAGATTTTATGCGATGTTTGCTAGTAAGTCCTAGGCTTTTAAAACACCATAGACTCGATTAGATATTACTGTAAGCATCATCGAAAGCTAGATGGGATGCCTTAGATTACTTGATTCCCGTTTACATCAAAAAATGTTGAACATAAAGGATAATAAGGAATTTCTAATTTGTTAACCATACGGATTTTCGTTTCAAGCCTTCAATAAAAAAAATAATTTGGTAAGCAAAACCGCACACTGATGTTGATTTAAAATGAAGCTTATTAGGATACTATTTCATGAATTTCACTGAAACCTATTCATAGATTGAACAATAATATGATAGTTGTTTACAGTGTAAACATGGAAGCTTAAAAAAAATATACAGCACATTATTTAAAATGTAAACTAACCTGTACAATCCGTTTCATTAATATTTTTATATCCATGTTTACATATACACTGATAAGAACCAATAGTATTTTTACAAAATGTGTGAGCACCACAACTGTCTATGTTCAATTCACATTCGTTTATGTCTAATTGAAATTGGATCAAAATATAAATGTGTAATATACTATCTAACTTTAAAGAATGTAAACAGGAAATAGATCCTTAAGCTACATATTTTATCCTTATACTGAGTAGATTTTGTATATTATTAGGCCATTCATTCTTTATTAACTGGACCACAAAGACAGAATTCATAAAAGTTTGAAAAGATTATGGATTCCAGTCAGTCAGAAGGTGAATATTAAATCCAGTAGACCTAATCAAGAAACTCTTATTGAGGCATAAATAAATATTATATCTCACAATCCACTAATAGGTCAATCAGTAATTCTCGACTACTTAATGTCCAGTCCGTAGTACAGGTTGATTCCTCTCTACCATATTACAGTCTGTCCATCAAACTAGTTGACTCCCTATAACAGTGGACTTCAATTTTTTGGCAAGTTATTTGAATTGTCCGTCTGTAAAAACAGACTAACATTTCATTTTTATCAAGGCCCACCTGGAAGCTTGAAGAAACTGATATTCTAAAGGGGATTCCATCCAGACGTAATAAGTGGAAATGAGAGTTTATTCCATCTAAGATGGCATGTCTCACACTAAGTTTTGTCCCAAGAAGTGATAAATTTCATCTAATGACTTACTTTTGATATACTGAGTGTTAATCAGTCTAAAAAACTTAAAAATCATTCATTGAAGGACGAACTTACAACTGAAATAAATTCAATTGACATTTGTCATGTAGGTTTAATCACTATCTAACAGAATTCCTAAAATATTAAACTATTTCAAGTTTCTAAATACTACCCTTAGTGAATAGTGAGTGTTTGCATTCGTTTTTGTTAAAAAAAGAGAATGCTTTCATCTTTAGTTTACTTACAATTACGTTAACGTATTATGATTTAGGTTTCATAAAGTATATTGCCCTTTCAATCACTAATTTATACTCGTCATCATAATATATCATCATAATTTCTCCTACTAAGTTTAACTATATCAAATCGCCAAGAAAAGTCATATCCCATCCATAACCACTAGTTACTTACTTCTTGTAAGCCATTATTTTGTTCAATGTTGTAATCATTTCGAATCCTTATTATTACCTGTTTCTGATACAGTGTATTCTTGATTAAGATTTGCTTGTTGGAAAAACGTTACGAACAAAACTGTTACTAGGATATTTTAAGTTTATTTAAATTGGGTAGCATTTAATTCCATTTGTTGTTAGTGAAACTATGCCTTCTTATCAAAGTTTTTATATGTTCTGAAAATTGAACCTTATGATAAACGTTTCAATTCCTTGTGAGACTATGTAATAACCATCAATTCAACTTCAGTCACTATGATGATGGCTTGGGTTAAAAATCAACTTCATTGAAACGCATTGTGGTGTGTGCTACTAATGTCGACAGATATAAGTAGTATATATCATCAATCAAAAATGAAATGTCTGGCGGCAGAAGTTTAAAAAGATCCAAGAAAAGAGAACGAGAACAGAGAGTGATTGGTGGGGAAATGCCCATAACACATTATACACTTCTAACTGATAATAGACTAATAAAATGAATATTTTTATAGTTTACCTAATTTTCTCATATACCTGACTGAAGTAAATTTGAAATAATGAAGTCAACATAAAAGAAATCGAGATATATAAAAGTGATGAATTAAAGAATGAGCAATACATTTTAAATTTATTTGTTCATTTCGTAAAAACCCTTGAAGGTCATTAGATTAAAGGAAAGTGTATGTGAAGTTTATGGATTAATTCTACTATGAAAACGTTTTTTTTAATATAATTAGCTATTCAAAAAAACAAATTTACTCACCTTCGCATCTTGAAAATTGAGATTTCCGTTTGAAACCTGATGGACACTCTTCTATTCGTATGCAGCGAAATCCTCCGATATGATTCATACAAGTACTGCCATAGGTACAGTTATGCTTGTTTTCAGAGCATTCATCAATATCTGTGTTGAACAGAAAAAACATTCAATATATAAAATATTATATGAACGAAGAATATTCTTTTTAATAATTTCTCACCAGGTTCTACAATTATAAATCCAAATTAATAATCCACAAAATATTGTCCAAGTTTAAGGCAGAGTACATCATTTAAAACTGTAACATGTAAATCAAGGAATGTTTGTAATATAGAATCAAATCGAATCGTTAAGATTGGGATAACTAATAGGAAGAGTTAATTTGAATCAGTTTATAAGTGAAATTGTGAGATAAATGATCTGAATAAATATAGTTGACGTGGGGTGAGAGAGAATAATGAAATTACAAATCAGATATTACATAATATGTAGAATAAAATGAATTAGGTCAGATATAAATTCACGTGGTATTGTTTGGTTGGATCTTCCGATTGATGTTCAGGACTGAAATTGATCAGTCTCCTATTGGCATATGTGCATACTGTGCATATTGCCTCGATATAGGTCGAAATGCGCGTCCTGTATTCCACTGCTAGTCACTATCCATCTTTATTTATAATGCTTGTGAATAAAGGTTATACCGAGACACTACGTGCAGTTTACACATATGCCTATAAGAGGATGATCAATTGCAGTTCTGAACATTAATGGGGAGATTCAAACTAACAATACAATAATGAATTAAACTTCACCCTAATACACAAGCTAGTAGCTATCTAAACGCAATAGCCAAGTGGATAACGCGCGGACGTTTGAAGCGAACGGTACTAGGTTCGAGTTTTTGCGTGAACACTAACTCTGAGATGCAGGTACATCCAGGTGACGAGTCCCAAATAGGACGAAAAGCGCGTCCTGGATTCCATTGCTAGCCACTATCCATCTTTGCTTATAGGCTAGATATAGTACATAGGGGTGGATGTCAAATTGATTTCTCTAAAATATTAGCAAATGTAATAATAATAATGACAATGGTAAGATGTGTAGATAAAATAAGTTTAGGATATAAAATGAACATTAATCAAATTACGGTACAATATTATAAAATCGATCATTAACAAGATGGCCCTGAAGTTGACCAGAGTAAAACGAGCGGCTGAACGTATTTCTTTTGGATGCAAAGCTCTGGCGTTTTGATCCGGGTAGCCATTGCCTCAGCCGTCTACAGGATTCTCAGTCTGACGGAAATAGGCAGATTTCATTCAGAAATATTTACAAATAAACTTGTAACTAGATGTTTATATTACAGTGTGAATTATAATTTTGGTATGTCTAATATACTCACCTACACATTCATTTTCGAGAATACGATATCCTTTCTCACAAGTGCACTTTCTTTCTTGATAATCATATCTAAACAAAAAATCGAAATGGTATCAAACATTTCTTTTTGTTGGTAGGATGATAAACATAAGTTATAAAAGATTTGATAAACTTATAGTGTTGAGATTATTAAGAAATCAAGCTGATGTGTCAGACTACTGAGCTGGCATCCAACAGTGTTGATGTCTAAATTTCATTGATCCATGATCCCCACACTGAGATTAATAATGTGCTAACTAGTGACTAGCTTTGAGATGAATGCCCTGGAGTTCTAGTGAGAAGCCGTGACCAATGGAGTTCAATACGCTTCGAGTGTGAAACAGTTATATATCTCAGACAATGGATAAAGGGTTGCGCAAGATCGTGGGTCGACTGAAGCTAGACATTAACACTGTTGAATGCCGGCTCGGTAGTCTAGAGGTCGAGTGTTCGCGCGCGAGACAGGAGGTTCTAGGTTCGATTCCTGAGTGTCGGTATGAGGATGAGCACAGCTGGGAAGTCTCATACTAGGACGAAACGGTCATACAGTGTTTCCAGCTTTTCAATGGTAGTTTAGCTTAGACTGACTCGTGAATTCAACTGTTGAAACACTGCAATCTCCACAAATCCCTCTACTGAGAATGATTTTTTCTTAGTTTTTATATAAAATGTTTTGATAAGTGAATGTATGATCAGATTTTTCACAGTGGATTTCATGAAGGCATCATATTTTTTAAAATAGGACGATCTTTGCGTTAGACTGATAAAATTTCAGTGTTAAAACTTAAAATATCCTGAAATATATTTTGGAAGCAATCGTGTACAATAACGGAGAACTTACATTTGGGTTGTAGTACAATTGGATTCTGTACAGTAGTATGAACCTAAGGTGTTAACACATATTTTTCCATCATCACAGTGAAAGCTTTTTTCCAAACATTCATCTATATCTAAAATAAACAAATAACATTCAGGAACAGTTTGAGTTTGTTTTCTTCAAAGTACTTCTAGTAATTATGTTCACGTATTTATCCTCAGATATTTCAAGTATAATGCTGTATGATTTCCTAAAGATGAAATTATTTTCATAAGTAAATTTTAAATAACTTTAATTCACCACTCATTCAAGTTATACATTTGTTTTTTATCACAGATTTATTGTTTAGATGGCAGTTACTTAGAAGTAATGGTTAAACGTGCTATGAAGAGGATATTTAATACTTCCAACATGGTTTTTAGTAAATAATTAACTATATTCAGCAACTGACAGAAGATTCTCATTGTTCATTAGTTCGTTTACCTTGAAAAGTATTCCAAGAGTATAGACATATTTATACATAAATTTTTGCTTAAAATACTGAACTAATCGAATATGAGAATGTAACGTCATGTAACTTATAGGGAGACACTTATATGGTAAGTAAACTCTTAGGCTTGATCAAAAAGAAAGTTGTCTTCACCATCTTTAATTAGAAATAACATAATTTAAATTCAAGAAATTTAACTATTAGGCTGATTATATAGTTATTGATATAGAGTATAACAAATACTCTTGTAGACAAAGAAGTAAACTTAAAGCAATTAGTCCCTTTGATAAATTTCGATAATGTAATGAGTAGACGAAGATTATCAGAACTATGTGATATATTAGCGCAATACATTTCGAACAATCTGATCACACATATACTTGTTAAGAACATTTATATATAAAAATAAAAGGTCAACTAGACTGGAAATTTTATTTTTACAAATAAATGTTCTTAACAAGTATATGTGTGATCAGATTGTTCGAAATGTATTGCGCTAATATATCACATAGTTCTGATAATCTTCGTCTTCTCATTACATTATCGAAAGAAGTAAACATTAATAACTTAAACTGTGTACAATGTTGTTGAAGGATTATTTATTCAAATGACGAAAATCTAAAGGGCTGATATACTTCGGTTTTAAGGTTAGGAAACAGTATAAATCATGACAAACCCACAAACCATGAAAATTCACTATAGGTATTAATAATTTCCTACTTTTAAGTAATATATTTTAATTTCAACTTGTTTGTATACTCGCAGACTAAAAAGTAGAATAAAAGCATCAATGTCACGTTGTGAGTTGCTCAGGTTTAGTGATAAAATATAGCTATTATTTAGTCTTTAATAGATAGTATTTGCGTACGGTTTTTACTTATATCCTTCATTTTTAATCATAAAAGATGTAACTAGTTTTGTTCAAGTCACAAATGAATGCACTATCAACATAGTAAAAATAAATAAGTGATAACAAGGGAAGACAGTTTCATGTTATTTCAACAGTTTACCTAGGCATTCTGTACCATTAGTGTTAATTCGTGTACCATGAGCACAGTTTAATTTGGCTTCACATAAAAAGAAGCCACGTTCATTAACGCATTTCTCCCAAGATCTGCATTTATTCGGTTGTTGACACTCATCAATGTCTACAGAAAAGAAAAATTTATTAAAATTAATTCATATAACCTGTACAATTTGGTACGTATTCCCTTTAAAAGTTATCATTTCCAGTGAGATGAATAATATTTAAGGATATATGTACTAGTTAAGAATGATCTGGTTTCAAATGAATGAGACAAATTGAATGTAAGACAATACGATATATATATATATATATATATATATATATATATATATATAGTTTTTATCATGAAACATCTACCAGCCAACAAACACTATTCATTCTAAATCTGAAATCAAGACCTTTTTATCAACATAGGGTTATGGATATTGTTGAGTTTAAATTGATATCATAAATGGATCAATGTTGGACCACCATTGCTGGCCCAGTGGTCTAGCGGTTAAGCGTTGGCGCGCGAGACCGAAGGTCATGAGTTCAAGTCTCGTGTGTGGGACCGTGGATGCACACTGATGAGGAGTCGTCCAGTGTTCCCAGGTTTTCAATGGTTGTCTAACATTGATACATTCAAGACATATTCGGTGAAAGCAATCTGATGCAAGAGTTAATTTTCACAAGTGGACTAGAAGATTATACTGTTTTTCTTTTGCCTCTTCATGTGAACATACTGTTCGAGAGTTGAATAATAGTCTAGTGCTAGTAAACTCTAAAAATTTACGCAACCATTAAGATTGTAGTCTGAAAACATTATTAAATTAACTTTCATAGTGAATCACTTTGTGGATAGAAAATTTGACTTTTTCACACTTTATTGTTTATTGTCATGGAAATTATACTCGTAGCACAGATAATGGTGTACTACTAATGTAGTCACTCTGATACTTTTCAATTTATGTCTGATTGTCATCTCATTTTTCAATGGATTCATTTGTGACTGTTATTAATGTAAGTTTTTGATAGCATTCACAGTGTCATTGATACAAATTTCCAATAACTAAACTGTATAAGTTAACTGTCAGCCTCATTTTTGGTTTTTTCTAGACGGCATGAATCTTTTGTTTTCAAATAACATCGATAAGTCTTGGGTTGAAAACCTTCTGATCAATAAAGCAAGGGTTATTTGGACTTTTATTCATACTTTTATGATAACTGAAAGTAATCTCCGTAACCTAGGTCCAATTTGATGTTTACTTACTATTTTATTTACATTACCCATATCAGTCAGCCAGGTTTAGTACAGCTGAGTGACTTTATGAAACACTATTTCATTAAAAGTTAGAGAAACTGATCATGAAGCAGATTGTTGGTGGTTATACAACTATAGTTTGTTAAAACGGTTTGTAAAGCTTTTATACAATTTAAAACAATTTTCACTGTGAACTGACATTGGAAGGAGAGGGATTGGAATTTACTTTAAAATAAGTAACAGCTATAAAAACGGATATTTAGAGTTTCCTTTTTAGTATTATCGGAACTTTGTATAAATTCGTTTGATTTGAATTTTCTTCATATAACAAACTGATGCCAGCTTAAGAAATGGTGAGAATCAGAGCGCGCTGAGTAAAGTTTTCATCTTAATCCGAGACTCATTACATGTGTATACTCATATGCTGATATCATAATGAATCCATATCTTTCGTGATCCGTTTCTTAGTGTTTCATAGCTTTCAGTGATTTGTCAGCTAATGTCAAGCGTCAAATTACTTCTCATTGATTCATAAAGCAGACAATAAATGGCATGTAGATATTTATTTTATGTAAAAAGAAGCCATTATTTACCTAAAAAATATTATAATTTTTCATTATTTATTTTTAGGACTGAATTCAGATCAGTCACTTTCGGCATATGTGCATCATTAGCACAATGCTCAGAATTAGATATTAAATCACTGGCACATAAGTAAGCGTGGATAGTGGTTAGCATTGGAATCTGGAAAGTTCATTTTGTCCTATTTTGTGCTCATTAACTGGATATACATGCATCCCAGTGTTAATATTCACACCTGGACCCTTAACTCATTACCTTTCCCTTCAAATATCTAGTACATTATCACGACCGGAATTTAAGTACATGCAGTCGATGAGTCGTAAATGGAGGAAAAAGTGAATCCTGGTTTCCACTGCTTGACACAGTTCATTTCTACTTGAATAAAGATAGTTCAATGAAAAATATTTCTTTTCAACGATATCTTTTTTTTGGTACATTACCTTTATTTTAATTGATCATACAATATATTACTTACGGTAATAATTATGTTTTTAAAAAATGATTTGTTGGTTTAGTACCATCTGATATGTTAGTTGAATATAAATGTTTTTTAAATATGTTGATGAATACATTTGTAAAAATTAGAACAACTCATGTAAGCGAACAATTGTTTTCAATTAGATTGTCATGAGGCTTTACTCTAATATACATGAATATTTATACGAATAGGTTAGACCAATCAAGGCTATTTGAGTCAATAATCACAATGAGATAGAATACGTCACCGAGCATAATCGGTAAAAATACAAGTTGATAGTGGGAAGACAAGTGTACCGATAGTAGTAAGAATATTTAATTACGATAACAAAAGTCTTATCAATAGTTAAACACTGGAAAGAGGAGGTCAAACGTGGATAAATAGACTTAGAATAGTGATCACATAACATTAAATTCATTACGTAATAAGAAGTATGTAAATAGATAGTGAAGAATAGAAACGGAAAGAGGCGGAAAATTACAAACAAATGATAACAAAATTAAAAATAAAATTTTAAAATAATAATAATACCATTTGTTAAGTTATGTCCGGTCATGGAAGGGATAAGGGGGGTTTAAAAAATTTTTTCTGTACACATAAATTGTGAAGTACACTAAAATAATACAGCACACATTTTAAAAAAACATTGTTTATGCCCTTAAAAAATGATTCACGTAATTTATCGACTTTCCTATTGAATCATAATGAAAGAAATATATTACTATTACTTTCATCTATGTATTGTATAATTTCGCTTTTGGCTTTAGATTTGTGTTACACAATTCTTGCACCCTTCACATTTTAATTATATAAAATGAGATTAAATAGAAACTTACAAAACAAAAATGTTAACATTTATGATTTGGCTTATGTGTATGCCAAAATCTATTCTATTATAATAATTATAATCTATTTACTATAGTATTTTATACCTTTATGTTGTTTTTTTTGTTTTTAGGATAAACCTTACTGTTTCCCAGTTTCCTAAATCAAATTTATTGATTTATCATATTTATATACTTCGATGATTTAATTTTTCATTCGGTCAGTAGAAAAACAAAAACAAATAAATAATGATCATTGAAATTATGTAATGATCAAAAAAGTGTTAGATTATTAAATAGGAATAATATATATTTGTAAAATCTCAGTGAATGAATTTGAAGTAAATCCAACGTTTCACCTGGCAATCTGGTCCAAGCTTTTTGAAGGAATCAAATTGCCAGGCGAAATGTTGGATTGACTTCAAATTCATTCACTGAGATTTTACAA
>NC_031495.1:39750596-39761910 GCF_000237925.1 Schistosoma mansoni
CCAGGATTCACTTTTTCCTCCATTTACGACTCATCGACTGCATGTACTTAAATTCCGGTCGTGATAATGTACTAGATATTTGAAGGGAAAGGTAATGAGTTAAGGGTCCAGGTGTGAATATTAACACTGGGATGCATGTTTATCCAGTTAATGAGCACAAAATAGGACAAAATGAACTTTTTCCATGGTGGTCTAGCTTCAACCGACTAATGAATTCAACTATAAAATGTTTGAAATCTCCACAAAAATCCTTTCTGGTAACTTGATAATTTAACTTCAGTATAATGGTTATTGAAATAGAGAAAAAGATGTTTATAGATTACAGTAAATTAATAAAATACTAAGAGTATTTAGGTAAACAATCATTCTAAATGACTTAATTCACAGACTATACAGCACTAAATCTATAAACGTTGAATTTTAGTAGTCAATATTAAGCATATATGAAAATTTATGATAAAATTATTCAGTTACACAATGAGACTAGTGGTATTCACGTGTTTTTACGCCATAAATACTTACAAAACCTGATTACAAAGTTGGAATATAATATTAAAGATGTGAAAGAATTACACTGTAACGTGACAAATTATAATCGATAGGGTAAGATTATTTCAATATGATATTTCTCAGAAATGTAATGTTAAGGTTAGTAGGTTTATAAAAACAACATCATATGGATTAACTAACATGCCTTCTAAATTAGGTATATCTCGTATATAGGAACGATAGAGGTATACATAAAGCGCATTGGGTGTAAGATTCGATAATATACGAATGACATCTATCCGATTGTAAGCAACATGAAGCCATTATGAATCTTGACAAATGCGAAGAGTTTCAGTTACCTTTGGGGATTGTTACCTTGTATCCTGGACGTAAACTAGTAGACGTTTCTCCTGTCCTGACATGTCTATAGATTTACTGCTATCAAACCTAAAGATGAAATAAATGGGGACATATCTTTCTGAAGCACACACTCTTTTGTTCACAGCCACTTACAAGAATATAAACTATTCAGACACTGAAAACTGACAGATCAAAACCTCTGCTTAAGTGTGTCTAATTTGAGTTTCTCCATATAAACTTGATCCTCAAAATAGTATATAAGACTATTAGTAGGATGAAAAATATTGGTAACAAAGTAATTTGCTTTTAAAAATGAACTGTATATACTTTGCGTTAATTCTGCGATCCAGAATAACGTATTTTGCACACAAAACAAACGTTTTCGTTTCAGTTTTCCCGATTTTCGAGTCACAGCTTACGATTCATATATATATATGCATATATATATATATATATATATATTTATACATCAGTCAGCTAGGACAATTAGAGAACACCTTATCAGCACACAGAGATGAGGCTGACAAGAGTTTGTAACTACTAACAGTTAGCGTATACATAAGCTAATATTGTATCTTAGTTTAGCCTCCACTAGTTTGCTTACATACCACCTACTCCCAGACTAGCTAATAATGCATGTTTCACACTCAAGTATATACACATTTTACATTAAATTTTGTTGGAATATTAAATTTTGTTGGAATATACATTAGAAAAGCATTGCTTGAAAACAATATGTATTACATTGATAAAGTTTATGTTTTGGCGTTGACTATCATTACTATCAATCATTTCTGTATAGTATCATGGCTCAGATATTGTATAGTGTGAGGATCACTCTGGTTCATGTTTTGTTTAAAGTATCATTTTCTTTGAGTTTAGGTTAAAGCGATTTTGTGTTCGATACTACTAACTTAGTTTATAATATCAAAATGAAAGCCACTAAAACGATACAAATTATATACATTATATCTTTGTCGTCCAAACCACTGTTAAGATACATTGACTTTTTACCTAATAAATGTATATTAAACAAATTATTACGTACCATCACAAATTCCGCTTGAAGTATTGTATACATATCCTGTAGGACATGGAACGCAATCGCCAACTTTGTTTCGTCTGTATTTAAATGTTTTCAAATGAGAACATTTCAAGGAATGGATTATTAATAAAGACGTTAAAATACAATTAGGAATATACTTTTTGAAAATACTTCTAAAATTCACTGATTTAATATACAAATAACAACATCTTAAAAAATTCTTAAACACAGTTTAGCCTCATACTTCTTTATTATTCATAAAGTATTCTTTTAATCGACAACAACTTTTATTCTGGCTAAAACAGAGTCAGCTCAATGTACTATACTACGGTATAATTATATAGATACGAATTGAATATTGATACAAAAATGCTCAGCATATATATATATATATATATATATATATATATATATATATATATATAAGAAATGTAGTCGTCTGTTAAGACTTATTTCCATGGACCATTGAGAGACTAACAAAACTAACATTTTACAATAGCTTACGTTGCAAATAATTTTTAATCCTGTTAGTTTGCGGATTTAATATTTTGTGTGTGTCACTGTATTTCCTGGTCAACTCTTTCGTTTCTTAACAACTATTATTCCGGAGACTGGGTTTCGTAAGTTGTCAATTAAGAACAAGTTTCATTATTCTAAAAACCATTGACATTATATTTTTACGTTAAACATAACTAAATATTATATAAAAATATATACCAACATACTTTGCATTTCCAGGGCAATGATAATCAACGCATTTGTGACCTCCGCGAACATTTATACATGCCATACCTTTACCACATATAAGCGGATCAACTTTGCATTCATCAACATCTAGGGATAGAACAATACTTGCACAAATAATAAACAGAAGGAAAACAATGATATTGTTAAAGAATGAAATAAAAAGCTATCAGTAGAAAATAATGTTTCTAGAGGATTTCCTATCCGAAGATAGTTCTCCTAGTTCGATCCCACGCTAGCATGTAGGTACAGACAGATAATCATCCCAAATCTACTAAAAACAGCTTTCTTATGCTCATCCATTTTTATTGGTTATTTAATTTACATCACGGGCCGACGTAAAATATTTTCAACGAAAGTATACAGAAGTCTAATTGTTCCTAACTTCTGTTAATAAAAGTTTTTTGTCATCAAATTTGAATTATTTCCAAAGCGTATTCTTGAACACTTTTTCTTGCATTTAGTCCTTCTCCATATAACATTAACTTCTACATAAATAAAGATAATTTTATTGGTGTGCTCTTGTTATACATTATTCGATTGGAGGAGTATCTGAAACAGTAAAATTTTATTCAACAGTATAAGTAACACAATGACTGCTTTGTTAAGAAACTATTCAATTAAAAGGAATATTATTGGTAAATAGATTCAAGAACATATTACGGATCGGTTATATGTTTAACAGTACCAAGTGATGGAAGCTATGGAACAGGATTTATCTCATTTAAGACCTGTTAATCGAGTGTACTTGTATTGCAGTGTTAATATTAACAATTGAACTTATTACCAGTAGCGTCAGGTTCACAATAAGTTATAAATCAAATTTTCTGTCTATGGTACATAAACGCTGAAGGAGCTTTCAGTCTAAATTTATGGGGTGAACGAATAAATAAAAGACTGAAGCGGTAGCTTGTCATCATTTACTAGGTTGTCGGTAATATTTATTACGAAAATCAATGCGAATAATAAGTCTTCATTTTTGTTGTTTTATAACAAAAAAAATACTTTTACAGATAATTATTAAGTAAAATTGTGGAAAAACATTTACCAAGAGCATGTTTTTTTTTTAATTCTTACCTTCACATTGTTGAGTTCTAGGATTCAATACATAACCGTAACCACATGGGACCTCACGAAGACATTGATATGAACCAATTAAATTACGACATTGTTGGCCAACAAGACAAGGATTATAAGTTGATGTACATTCATTAATATCTAGTTTAATTCAATAGTAAAATTTCTTTTTAGTTTTAAAAACAAATGTAAAGTAATTAAACAATTAGTGTATTATATTTAATATATACTTGAAATCATGTGTCAATTGAAGCTAGACCACCATGGAAAACCTGGAAACACTGGACGGCCGTTTCGTCCTGTTGTGAGACTCCTCAGCAGCTTCAATTGACTCATGATTTCAAGTATATATAAAAATTACTAAAAAATCTCCACAAACAACTCAATTAGTGTATTACATAAAAAGAAAATGATTACCTTGACATTATTAGATATGAATTTAGAATTACTAGGAAAAATAAACCCCTTTTGGTTGTTGTCATTTCACTCATTTTTTCGAACTTCAAAATTAGATATTTATTTGAAATGCAAAAAATTAGTCTTTTTGAATATTGGATTCAAATCTAATCTCTTATAAAATATCCCTTCCTCTTGAAGTTATCATTTAGTTTCTTTTTAATATAAAGAATAAGTAATTAAAGTATTTACTATTAAATTACAAATTTATGAAGCCTAATTTAAAAAATAAAAACAAAATAGATAACAATAGGGTGATTTGATCTGATTATTTTAAAACTGTCAAATTACATAAAACATTGACAACTGAACCAGGTAAACTACAATGTCAATGGTTATTTTATTTTGTTATAGTTTCTAATAGAACAAATTAATTGAATTACAAGCATCAGAAAGATGAAATTCTTAACTAAATAAATATTATTGAAGTACAAAAATTATTTCTATTAAAGTAATTGGTATCTTTTTAAGTTTAATTTAAACGAGTTAAGTTTTTGTTTCAATCCTATGACAGCTTAATAACACAATAGTTAAACAATACAAAGGGGGGAGACTCAAACTAAATCTTATCTTCTTCTTCGAAATACTTAACAAACTATCCTTTACATCTAACCAAGCGATTCAATATGCAGAAACTTCTGATTACGACATTCGAAAATGCCTGTCACTGGCGAAACAAACATAGTCTAGATCTTCTTTCTATATGAATTACTTTACCTGTAAATTTTCTAGACTTTGGAATAATCTACCACAATCCATCCGTACGATAAAATTTCTCCTATTGTTTGTTCGCTGCATTGATGCATACTGCTCTTCTGAAAATGCATTAAATGTTCTAGCGCCTGTAAGTGTATCTTACTCCACAAGTGTTTAACCACTTATCTGCTGTCACTTTACATAACACTGTCCCTAGCAACCTTGACTTATTTGAATAATAACTAACAAGAACAGTGGCAAACCTGACCGATATATTTTGGCAATCATTGCTTTGTTGTTCCGTGCTCTCTGTTTTAATTTTACTATATCTAGTTGTAGATAATTATCAATAATTCGTCCTGGCACTTGAAATAACCTTAATGAATACCGTTTATAAGTCATCAAGCTACCCACTTAAGAAAAAATTAAAGTTCCCTGATGATGCATTGGATTGCCGTGATACATGCCATAAATAAACTATTTAACAATTACTGAACTAGCAAACATAAAACAATCTTATATCACATTTTTGTTCTCTACATCTAATATTGCTATTTATATCAAATTGATTATGCCTGTAAACTGGTGTGAATTTTGTAATTATTATTTTCAGAATATATATATATATATGTTATTAATGGTAAACAATAAGTTATTTGTTAAATTTTCAATCTTGTTTTTCAATCATCAACTAAATGCACTTCTGTACAGGAATAAGATTTCATGCTTTATTATCTATGCTCAAATTAACCATATATTAATTTAGTAACCAATGAATATAAATTAATCAAATGGTAGAAAGTTAAACAAATATCATGTTATAATTTGTGATAGTATTGTTTGAACGGTTTATTCAGTAAACATAAAATCAACTTAAACTGTTTAATATGAATATTGAAGATGATAATGACGTGAATGGGGAAAATATTCTATAAAGGAGATAAAGTTTGTTTAAATGTTAAAAGATCATGGGGTAACAAAAAGATAGCACTGATGAAACAGATAATAACTAATTATGGTCCCATAGAAAAGCACGAAATAGACATAACTTAAAACCACCAACATATATTACAAAGTGTCCGGCCAAAGGACATGCAAAACAATATTTAAAGATATCATAAAGACTGAATCTTATTAAGTATTAAGATTTCATGCAATTAGTTCCCTTTAAGAATTTCAATAAAGACAAAACAAATATTGATGCAGAATAATATGAATTCATTATATTTCGTGGTTTCTCATCAGCTGCTTACAACCAAATATGTATTACAGTTTTAGCATTGGGGTAATAAATAGTGCGGAACAATTGACATAATTGAATGTAAAGGATTGGAATAACAAAAGGTTATCAATGATAATAACATATATATATATATATATATATATATATATATATATGCAAGGAAAGGTCAGAGGTTGTTAGGTATTAGAATGAAGGAAGCATAAAGGGTGGGTGGCGTAATAGTTGAGTGGAGTTCAAAGACAGATAAGATCAAATATGTGATAATTTTAGAGGTAATGAAGAAGTTATGGAATTAAAAACAATTAGGATGGGTTACGTAATAATTGAATAGGATTTCGAGAGTTCATATAATTAAGAGAGACATGTGAGATATTGACGTTCAACAAAATATGTTTTTACGACTGGATGACATTTTTTTTACATTTGGTCATTTGATTTAAATTCTTCTGGAAAACAAGTATTATTCACTTTGAGTGTAAACCTTTAGCAGTTCAATATGTCTTGGAGATAACTTTATTTGAATAAATTACTTATTGATAGGTTTGATTTGCTTACACCTCGTTTTCTGTATAGATTAGCTATTAGAAAGATCATAATAATTTACCCACTGATAATATCAATAAAATTATTATTCTGAGTCAGTTCTACCCACATATTTCCTCTAAACAACATGCAGTATGGTCAATCGTGACTTTATTATTCACATTTATCTTTAGCTGGTTTTTGTTGACAGATTGGTATCAACCAAAAAATTATTATAAACTAGGTAACAATAAACGAATATGTTCTACTTAACGTTTAGATTTATCTACATTATACACTAACGACTCCTCATATGAGCAAATCTAGAATGCTCAAAGATTACGAGAAGGACAATATCACTCAGTCATTAAATTGGGATTCAAAGGATTACACTTTGAACTTTAACCAAATGGTGATACAGAACGATCCTAACTTAAGCTCACCAGTTTGATAGTAAAACAACATCTACTTGATTGGCATTCTACGAGTCGCGGCTTAAAATAATAGCTTTAGAATATGCGTCTAGAAATTAGTCGCCGCTGAAAATGCTTAGTAAATACTTATTTAATTTAGTCAATAAATTCTAATATATAGAATTTTGTGATTTACACAATGTGATGATTGTATCTAGACAACCAATGCAGGCCAAAGTTATATATATATATATATATTATACAGTACTTCAAAACGTTTCCGTAAAAGAGTATACTAACTGATAGTTTGTCAAATTTAAAAGTAAACCGAATGTGCGACATACCAACGCAGGTCCCATCTGAAGCCATTGAAAATCCAGAAATACATGAACAATTGTAGGATCCTGGTAAGTTTTCACACCTTGTTCCTTCACCTTTACACGGTAGTATACCTGAGCTGAGACCTTCAATACATTCGTTTATGTCTATTCAAACAATATATTTAAATCAAATAGAAATATAAGTTTTAAGAATATTATTTATGATTCTTAATGTAAATTTCCTACAATTTTATTATGAAAAATTCCCATATTGTGATTTAGAACAACATATATAAGCGAACAATATTGTTTTCGATTAGATCCTCATCAGGCTTTACTCTAATATACAGTAATATTTATATGCATATACGAAATTATTAAACCAATCAAGGCAGTTTATGAGTCAATGATAACAGTGGAATCGGTTACATAATCAAAATTAATAATAAGTGAAAAGTACAAATTGATAGTGTAATGACAGGTGTACTAGTTGTGATAAGAATAATAAAAGGCTTGAATCAATGTTACATAATAGGAAAATAGGTCAATGATTAGATAAAATATAGACACTGAAATAACATTCATAGAAATTATAAGATTACGTAATAAGAAGTGTTTAGATAATTGGACGGTGAAGCGAATATTAGAAAAATTATAAGTAAATAATTGATAGGGGGGTGAAGAAAAATAAACGAAGAAAGAGTATGGAAAATAAAATTATTTATTAAGGCCAAGGGTGTTACAAATTTCTTATGAACACAAAGACTTGGGTTGTTGGATCGAATTCCTATAGCTTCTGCTATGTGTAAGAGACGAGATCGAACCCCATAAGGAAAACTAGTAGGAATACGATAAATAACTTTAAAAGACTGGTTTCTGTCTTGATTGGTTTAATAATTTCGTATATGCATATAAATATTATTGTATATTAGAGTAAAGCCTGATGAGGATCTAATCGAAAACAATATTGTTCGCTTATATATGTTGTTCTAAATTTTATTATGATTTGAAACATGGGAAAAATGATTTATTCAAAATATCTTCTTTATTTCTTCACGTCTACACAAAATATTTGCATGTATGAGCATGAACTCAGTACGATTTCACCTGATGAATATTTAAGTAATATACTACAGACGACCATGGCAAATACATTGATCGTGGTCGCTCTGTCAGACGACATATCATTAAGTGTTCACTCCATGTATTATTTTAATACTATATATAACCACTAAACAAATATTGAATAATGTTATATAAAGAAGCAAATGTTTCTGTTATAGACTGAGTCATTTAACTGTCCAGGATATCTAATTATTATAGTCACATATGAACTAAATAATGCATAAACCTCGATATACTATCGTATTTATTGAAAGCCATACATGGCTTATTTAACTGATGACAACCGGATGCAAATAAGACTTACTGCCCCCTAATTTTCATTCACAAAGTAGCCCGGTACAATGTTATACAACATGGCAAATAAGGCTGAAATAACGTTTTTGAAAATTAATTATTAAATATTAATGAACAGTATGTATTTGGGAATGTCTCAACTTGTAGGTTCTTAAACATTTTAACATAAAAAGCACTTATCATCTGTAGTCAATATATCAATAGCAAACGTAGGACAGTAGGACAAAGTGATTAAAAACTCCCTACAACAGTTTTAGCCGATTTTACATTTTCATTAGGTAAAGTATCTAGGACTATATGGGAACTAATACTAACTAACTAATTGAGTAGCACACCAGGTATTGCTGCAAGAAGAGATACTGCGTCTGTCTCTGATAATGTATCTGTTACCATGTTATTTACTGCCAAACTTAGTAATCTTGTTATATGAATGGATATTACCTTGTACAATAGTAGGTATTCAGTAATTAGAAGCTGTCATCGGAAAATTATGGGTTTAGTTTTATACCTATCAGAAATACCTTTCCGACGATGAATTTTATTTGTCAAGCTCTAGAAATTACAATATGAAATTATTTTCCACCTCCATTTTCACGGATAATAAATGACTATATGTTCATAAGTTTGGCGTAAAAGCTGTCTTATCATTTGCAGAACTACTGTTTTACAGTGTGGTCACTTATAAACAGAAACGTTATTTACACCAAAACAAAAAGATCTTGAAGACGTCAACAATGATAACAATCGTTCATCAGTAAACCACATCGTTTTTAAGTTTTTTACTACTTACCTACACATTCATCTCGCGTACTGGATAACTTGTAACCTATAGGACAATCTGATTTATCTTTTGACTCAAGAACACACTTCCTTGTTTCCTTATTAAGATACATTCCTACTGGACATGAGAACACTAGTCGAACACACAACTGTTGATCACTATCCCAAACAAAATTGTCTTGACATTGTATAGTTTCCAAGTGACTAACTTCTTTTAAGCTAGTAGGAGTCGTTTCGCTCGACACTTCAGTGGTTATGGTATGGTCGACATTTGCCAAAGTACTCGTAGAAGTAGGACTAGAAGTAGTAGTTGAAGTGGCAGTAACCGTTGTCCCCGGTGTAGACGCCACAGAAGGGATAGAAGTGGCAATAGTAGTCTGATCAGTTTTTGAAGAAAGAGTGGTCGAAGGAGTAGATGTTGTAACTGAATCAGTAGTGTGATTATTTGTAGCTTTATTGGTAAGTGATATATTATCAATATCTGCTTCTTCCCAAATATCTGGTAAATCTATGCCTCCAACAAGATTAAACGAAAAGTCATCTTCGTCGTCTGTTATTTGTTTTTCTGTTGTGGTTGTACTTGTTGTCGTTGCCACTGATTTTTCCGTTGTAACTGGTGTAGATGAAGTGATCATCAACATAGCAATTTCTTCAGTTGTAGTTAAATATTCCGTTATAATTTTTTGAACACTGGGATCATCAGACATGATCATTGGTGATTTGGATGAAGTTGTATTATCTTCCATTAATACTAAATATTTATTAGAAACAAGGAACAAAAGAAAATCAGTTGAACAATTTTTGGAGCATTTATTAAATTATTTTACCATAACTACATTTCATTCAAATAAGAGTAAAAACTAATCGAACAGAATTGTAAACAATAATTTTATATTATTTGAGGATGGTATGGTTGATTTCAACTACATCTAGGGTCTGCGAGATATCATTATCTACTCAGATAACTGTAGCGCAAATTTACCAACTAATTGAAGGTGGAGATATGATTATTTGTATTCCTATTTCATAGTTCATTCATATTGTGCCGATAGCAGCAAACAACTATCTTTACTTTAACTCTGGATAAAAAACGAACACTCCTGAGTAGTCTCAAACTACTACGCAATAACAACCCAGTGCTCTTTGACTTCAATGAGTGTCGATTTGATATTAATTCTCAACATAAGATAATGTTGAAAATATGCGTCTTAGTTTACACTGGTTGTCTTTATGTTAAAAACTACAAATACCAATTTTAAGAGATCTGTTCCTATAATCATTGGACTATCAGGTAGATGTTTTGCAAGCCTACTAAACTTTCAGTCTGATTCAGTCGTACATTTCACTCTTCCTTCATGTAGATGAAAAATGTAGTACAAAAGTGACAGAGCATTAAATCAACTGAAATGATTCAAAATCAAGTGGTGTAATATAGAATGAAGTCTTTTTAGTGTTTACAAAGAAATGTTTTCCATTTATAAGATACTGAACTTACTCTTATTAAGAGAACTACAACAATTTCCATTGGGGCAAGCACTTTGTACAGACTCCTGCTTATCTTTGAATAAACTATTTTCATTTAATAAACTTTTACGCCATATTAACTGGCATAGACAACATTCCTAAAGAATAAAAATTTAATATTATGCATGAATTTAAATAAATATGTAAGACTGAAATAAGTGAATGTCATCATTTAATCATATAAGCACTGGACGGCCGTTTCGTCCTATTGTGGGACTCCTCGGCA
>NC_031495.1:39762110-39763933 GCF_000237925.1 Schistosoma mansoni
CCACCCACGCCGGCGGGTGCTCTCTTATTTGCGGACGGTAACAACAAAAAAGGAGAACCCCCCCCCCATCCAGTGCTTCCAGGTTTTCCATGGTGGTCTAGCTTCAATTGACTCATGCTTTCAACTATGCAAATACTAAATCTCCACAAAACCCCCTTCCGATTTAATCCTAAAACATTAATAACTGATTAAAAGTTAATCTGAAAATCTCAGCTTTATTCAACAACCTCGTTAACACTCAAGAAATCATTTCAAAGATTTTAATACAATAATCTTGAAATTCTGTTCAATAATCGGTTGATGTACTTTAAACTTGGATCAACCCATTATTTGATAGTATTCAACATTCGTGTTTCGCTTTAACAGATTGTCTAAAGTTGTTAGTTTAGAGATTGTAGAGTTTAAATATTATATATATAATGTAAAACATTGGTTATTGACTGACCGTTTATATGATAAAATACTATTTGAATAAAATATTAAATGTTCGACTATATCCTCAGTCAGCTTCATGAGTTTTTAGAGAATCAAGACCTTTAATGGAACCATTAGTTATTAGTTTCTAATATACTCTCCATATTCACTATTTTCAAGTTAAACAATGCTCTGCAATATTCAAATAAACCACAATTAAATTATTGAGATTATGAACCAAACAGTGTGAGAAAACCATTGAAAACCTGGAAGTACTGGATAGCCGGTTTTTCTTAGTATGGGACTCTTCAGAAATGCTTATCCACGATCTCGTACACGGAATTAAAACCCAAGATATTCGGTCTCACAGGCAAATGCTTAACCTCCAGACCACTGAGCCGGCATCCGACAGTGTTTGTATCCAACTCGAACCAATCCACGATCTTGCACGACCATCTTCCATTGTTTTCGGTGAGTGACAACCTCACACCCAACATGGTAGTCTAACATTGGTCGGTTCATAATCTCAATTAAAACTGAATAACGGTAGATTCTAAAATTTAAAAAAATACTTCAAATGAGATAGTACTAGGTATTTTTGAAGAGACATTAAGATGACATGAAATGTTCAATTTCGTACATAATATTAAAGTCATCATGTCTGTTCAATCACAATGTATAATTTTAATGTTAACTAGTTATTTGTATTTTATCAGCTCACGACAGTTCGTATTCTAATGTTTTGTGTATATGGGTATGTGATTACTAAGTATATCAACCAAGATGTCTTTTTTGTCTAAATTTTATCAATTTATTTTAATTAAGAGCTATAAAGATTGGTCAACTGACGACTACAAACTAGTCAGTGTTATGAAAGATGATTAATGTCAGCAGTTGTATAATATTCTATCTGAAGTTTGTGCTTATGATGTGATCCAGAAAAACAGTGTAAGCTCCATGAACAAACCATCTAGTTAAGAAAATAAAACTCCACCTAAGTATTCTATCAATATATCAAAATAGTGAAGAATTAATAATTCGAAAACTCTCACTTTAGCAATAGAATGTTTAACTTACCCGAGCGATTGGTGTTAATCTCTTGTCAATTAAATGATTAAACTCATTAGTAGAACAATTATTTGAATTATATTTAATAATATGATCTGAACCAATTTGACAAGCTTTTAATCTTCTAGCTGATAAACAACAAAAATGTTGAACACGTTGACACCAAAAATGATTTGAAGACAAATTTTCAGCATCCTAATTGTTATTTTATTCAAAGTAAATACAAATAAATTTTAGATCAGAGGGGGTTTTGTGGAGAATTTAGTATTTTCACTGTTGAAATCATGAGTCAATTGAAGCTAGACCACCATCGAAAACCTGGCCGTCCAGTGCTTCTAGGT